>NW_023994148.1:470000-615000 GCF_015586225.1 Lucilia sericata | reverse complement strand
AGATAGATAGATAGATAGATAAATAGATAGACAGATAGATAGATAGATAGATAGATAGATAGATAGATAGATAGATAGATAGATAGATAGATAGATAGATAGATAGATAGATAGATAGATAGATAGATAGATAGATAGATAGATAGATAGATAGATAGATAGATAGATAGATAGATAGATAGTAGATAGATAGATAGATAGATAGATAGATAGATAGATAGTAGATAGATAGATAGATAGATAGATAGATAGATAGATAGATAGATAGATAGATAGATAGATAGATAGATAGATAGATAGATAGATAGATAGATAGATAGATAGATAGATAGATAGATAGATAGATAGATAGATAGATAGATAGATAGATAGATAGATAGATAGATAGATAGATAGATAGATAGATAGATAGATAGATAGATAGATAGATAGATAGATAGATAGATAGATAGATAGATAGATAGATAGATAGATAGATAGATAGATAGATAGATAGATAGATAGATAGATAGATAGATAGATAGATAGATATAGATAGATAGATAGATAGATAGATAGATAGATAGATAGATAGATAGATAGATAGATAGATAGATAGATAGATAGATAGATATAGATAGATAGATAGATAGATAGATAGATAGATAGATAGATAGATAGATAGATAGATAGATAGATAGATAGATAGATAGATAGATAGATAGATAGATAGATAGATAGATAGATAGATAGATAAATAGATATATAGATAAATAGATATATAGATAGATAGATAGATAGATAGATAGATAGATAGATAGATAGATAGATAGATAGATAGATAGATAGATAGATAGATAGATAGATAGATAGATAGATAGATAGATAGATAGATAGATAGATAGATAGATAGATAGATAGATAGATAGATAGATAGATAGATAGATAGATAGATAGATAGATAGATAGATAGATAGATAGATAGATAGATAGATAGATAGATAGATAGATAGATAGATAGATAGATAGATAGATAGATAGATAGATAGATAGATAGATAGATAGATAGATAGATAGATAGATAGATAGATACGATTGAATGGCTGAGCCCTTAAGCAAAACACCAGGTTATCCCACGTTGGTTTCAAGGAAACTCTCGAAGTAGACCTATAACTTCATATATGAAGCAGGGAATCTTTAAGCCTTAATTAAGTACTTTCCACTTGGTTATAAACATTTGAGTTTCAATGGTCTTCACCAGGATATAAACGGTTTGAGTATTTTATAGTCCCCACCAGTCAAATCACAACCTCACTTTGAGGTGAAACGACAGCACGATACAGACAATATATAACAGGACAGTTATACAAAATAATGCATCACACAAGTACGAACGAGACGCAATTCCGATGAAATATAATGCCGATGACGCATTTTTCCTTATGCCGATGAACTTGTTCTTATTCAGCACTACAGGTTGTAAAAACATACCGTTATTTTAGCAATCTTTATAAAATGAGATGCCATATTAGTCAATTTATGTTTACAACATGAAATAAGTGATGCCAACTATTTGCAAATAAATTACGTAGCAATACATGAAACTTTAGCGTATTAAAGAAGTGAGTAGAAAAATATGAAGAAAATGTAAAAGACATTGTTTGATAAACACTTCTATTAAAGATTTTTCGTGCACTTACTGTCTTTTGTTGTTTGTTTATTTTGCACTTTAGACTGTTAATTTATTGTTTATTATCAAAGAAGTTATTGTCATGTTAGGGCTCTTATTTGTTTGTTTCCGCCTTATAAACAGTGAAAAACAAATTCTTTAAATAATTAAATAATTTTTTATAATTATTACTTGTTAATAAAAACAATATAAAATTAAATACCATATACTTTTTTTTGAAAAATCAAATTTTATGGCTTTTTTTCTAAAGATAAAAATCATAAAAATTGAGAAGAAGAAAAAAAAAAAAAAAAACAAAAACCATAAATAATGTTAAAGATTTTTATAAGTTTGAAAAAAAATTTAACGTTATTATCATGATATGCAACATGAGTCATTTCAGGTCTTTTGTTTATGTTTTTTTGTTATTATTGTTACACGTTAGCAGTTAAGCTTCTACATATTAATGACTTTTACACGAAAAAAAAGTGTGACACCTCTTGGTTATACCGACCGACTACCTACCCATAATTAGTGTTAAGACGTAGAAATGTAAAAAAATAAAGCTGCTGACATTAACTTACAAAAAAGGAAAGTTTTCTCTTCTTTTTTCGAGAAAAAACACTTTGAACTAATTAAGTTTTTTTTCATATTTAAATAAGTATGCAAATGTTTTAGACTGAAATGGTTTTTTAAAAAATTCCCAGGGTTTATGTTTTACTAATATATTGTTCGTTTTTTGTTTATTTTTTTTATTTAAAAGTATATTTTTTTGCAAATTTTAAACATAAAACATTTATTTTATTCATTCATTGCTTAAAAAAATGTAATGTCATTTTTATTTTTTTAAAGATTAGTTAAACGTGCTGTGTATTTTTCAAATAAATCTTTATAGTTTTTTAATATTAGATAACAAATCAATATTCTAACCGAGTTTTAAATGCGAATTTGCAAATTTTTTTTCATACTTATTGATTCTTTATAAATTTCTTAAAGCGGCTAAAATTTGAATCACAGTTTAATAATTTAAACTTGGTTTAAATAAAGTTTGTAAGAAAGAAAAAAGGCTTTGAAAAACCTTGTCTCAGCTTAAGGGAAGTCTTTTAATGTTAAATGTCAAAAAAATATTTTATTAAATTATCATAAGCCATCAGATTAGTATTCTGCCCATGGTAAATATTTCAATTTATTGTTTTAAAATTCGATTATGGTATAATTTTATCATTGTTCTATTTAAATTTTTAATAAATTTTAGGAAATTTATATTTTTTTAAACAATTTCTTAGTCAAAGTTTAATAATAGAAATTTGGTTTGAATTGTTCGCTAATATATTAGTATTTGAAGCAACTTAAGCTAGATTTGAAATATTTGATTTGATTACTAACTAAATTTATAGATAAATATTTAATATTATTCATTCCCATTTAACAGAGTAGCGTTTTCGTTTCAACATTTTAGCTTTTGTTTTCCTAAAATTTAGTTGTCCTCACTGATATTATATCGTAAACATGAACAAACTAATCTGGCAACACGAGTGAGACGTACAGAGATAGATTGATAGATAGATAGATAGATAGATAGATAGATAGATAGATAGATAGATAGATAGATAGATAGATAGATAGATAGATAGATAGATAGATAGATAGATAGATAGATAGATAGATAGATAGATAGATAGATAGATAGATAGATAGATAGATAGATAGATAGATAGATAGATAGATAGATAGATAGATAGATAGATAGATAGATAGATAGATAGATAGATAGATAGATAGATAGATAGATAGATAGATAGATAGATAGATAGATAGATAGTAGATAGATAGATAGATAGATAGATAGATAGATAGATAGATAGATAGATAGATAGATAGATAGATAGATAGATAGATAGATAGATAGATAGATAGATAGATAGATAGATAGATAGATAGATAGATAGATAGATAGATAGATAGATAGATAGATAGTTAGATAGATAGATAGATAGATAAATAGATAGATAGATAGATAGATAGATAGATAGATAGATAGATAGATAGATAGATAGATAGATAGATAGATAGATAGATAGATAGATAAATAGATAGATAGATAGATAGATAGATAGATAGATAGATAGATAGATAGATAGATAGATAGATAGATAGATAGATAGATAGATAGATAGATAGAGCTATTTCCCCTTATAGATTCGTTCTTGGCTTCAAAAGATGTGTTTTTAGTTTGAAGGGTACGAAAACGGGATTTCTAATGTTTTTAGAGATTTCTACTGACTTTGTGATACTTGGCATCACTGGTTGTTGCAATGTGTTTAAGTTAATGTGATTAAACGTTTTAATAAAATTTGAATTACTTTTAATACTCATCTTGTTTTTTAATGTTTTATTAAAATGTTCTTTATTTCCTGTTTTTTAACTTTAATTATCCCCTATCTGGATACTTTAATTACTATTATTTTTAAAATTTGCCAAAAAAATAACTTTTTAAAAAAACAATTAAATTTAGTATAAAATAATTTTATACAACAAATAAAGTTTTTTCCCCAAAAATAATTTAAATTTAATGAAATTTATTACTTGTTTTAAAAAATCTTGCACTTCAGTAATTTTAAACAATTGAAATTTGTTTTTAAATAAACAAGTTTGTACAAAAAAAAAACTAATTTGCATGTCTGACTTCCAACACCTTTTTATAAAAAAGAGGTTTAACCAAAAACTGTATTAATTTATGGTTAATTTTTAATTATATATTTTTTCCAACAATAATTGTTTATTTGTTGTTCGAGGCGAGAAGAGCAGCTGTTAGTTTAAAATTTCTGGAATAAATTTTGAAAATTTTTTATTTGTTATTCACTGCTTTTTTTATTGTATTGGTGTATAATATATTTTATTAACTTTTTATTATCTCTTGAGTTAATGTTTTAAAACATTAGTATTCAAATGTGGTATTAACTGAGTTCAATTATTTAAAATATTTCTTTGGCTTAGTAATATTTCAAACTCATGATGTTATCTATATAGATGTATATTGTCATTATAAATATTATTAATATTATTTATAAGTTTAGTTTGTTTTAGTTTATTTTTTGTTGTTGCAAATCCATTTAAAATATAATAATAGAAGTCATTAACATATTTAGCACCTCATTTTTTATCAAAATTCTAAATTTAAATTGAAATTTTTTAAAAGAAAACTTTAGAAGTTCAAAGAGCTTAAAAGAAATTTATACAGTAAGTAACAAAATTATTCAAACGAAATTTAAAAGTAAATAAATTGAGTTTAAATAAAGTAAAAATTTGTTTAAATATTTCTTTTTGATGATTAACACCTAAATTGTATTTTAAATTCTTTGTCCCACTGTCTTCATTAAGTTCAATAATCTCTAAAGTTTTCTTTAGCAATAAAACGGTTTTTTTTTTAAATTTTGGCTTTTAATTTTTTTTCAAAATTAATTTTCAAATACTCATTATTATTGGCTTATTTTGCTTTGCATGCCCGGCAAAATTTGTTCTCTTCCATTTTGTTTTTTTGTAGTAGTTTTATGTCTCATCTAACCACGCCTCAGCGTCACCTATTCGAACCTTTCATATCACCACAAATAACATTTTACACTTCACCACAACAACAACGACATTTAGCACCACGTCAGGCTCAGGCTTCACAACTACAAGAACAGCAACAACAACAAAATTACATTTGGCCCAATTTAATTAATCCTTTAACTTTTAATACGCCATTTGATAGTTTTGAACCTGAAGCTGAATTTGTGCCCTTGGAAGCTCAACAACAGCAGCAACAAAATCAACAGAGTCGTAATAATGAGGAGAAACCATTTGGTAAGTTTTCGATCTATTTGTCCCGGAATTTTGGAAATGGAATGGAGTTTTGAATTTCGTCTTTCACTTTGCAGAAGTTGATGTCGTGACTAGTGAGGTAAATGGTGAGGGTGCCCAACATCAACCGGGCTTGTTTTTCCAACAAGCTTTCCCCTTCTTTGGCAATAATTTGTTTAATACTTTTGGCGGTTTCGGCATTGGCACCCAACAGGAACCTTGGTGGAAGGGGTAAGTCGAATTTTGTTCTTTTTATTTGTTTTTCGTATAGTCAAGACTATAGTATAATCTATAGTCTAGTCAATAGTCTAGTGTATAATCTAGTCTATAGTCTAGTCTACAGTCTAGTCAAAAGTCTATAGACTAAAGTCAAGTCTATAGTTTAGTCTTTAGTCTAGTCTATAGTCTAGTCTGTAGTCTAGTCTATAGTCTAGTCTATAGTCTAGTCTATAGTCTAGTAAATAGTTTAGTCTATAGTCTAGTCTATAGTCTAGTCTATAGTCTAGTCTATAGTCTAGTCTATAGTCTAGTCTATAGTCTAGTCTATAGTCTAGTCTATAGTCTAGTCTAGTCTATAGTCTAGTCTATAGTCTAGTCTATAGTCTAGTCTATAGTCTAGTCTATAGTCTAGTCTATAGTCTAGTCTATAGTCTAGTCTATAGTCTAGTCTATAGTCTAGTCTATAGTCTAGTCTATAGTCTAGTCTATAGTCTAGTCTATAGTCTAGTCTATAGTCTAGTCTATAGTCTAGTCTATAGTCTAGTCTATAGTCTAGTCTATAGTCTAGTCTATAGTCTAGTCTATAGTCTAGTCTATAGTCTAGTCTATAGTCTAGTCTATAGTCTAGTCTATAGTCTAGTCTATAGTCTAGTCTATAGTCTAGTCTAACAAAATTAAAACAATTTTTTTTCAAGTTTTTCAAAGTCAGTCAAAGTGTTCACAGATAAAAATCAAAAAAACTGTCAATTTATAATATAAAAAGCGTGAAATTATAATAAAAAAAATAAAATAAATTTCTAAATAAAATCATGAATTAAACTAAATTTAAACAGCAGCATACTGCGTGTAGTTAGCAAAACTTTCATTAATTCACACATTTTCACTGTGAAAGTCTCGACTCAAATATTGTGTTTAAAAACTAATTGTCCAACAGTGAATGTTGTATTCACATCGGTAATAATCTGGCTTTTCTATAGACCATCATCATCATCATCATCAACATCCAACTATAATCATCATATGGATGTAAATCATCAAATTGAATAGTTTCCTTCAATTCAATTAAATTAAATATGATAAAGAGTTGTTGTTGTTCGTACCAATGTAGTACAGATACAACTTTGTTCATACATTGTGTTTATTTTGTTTGTATTTTTTTATGAAATGCGAATATTTTTTTCTAGTTTATTTGTTTAAACAATTATCATGCCCCCACTAAAGCCACTGACCGCAAATTTTTTCTCAGTTCTGAAATCTATCTACATTTCTAATCTTTTGAATATGAAATTTATATTTTTTTACAAAAATTTTCTAAATATTGTTGTTGTTGTTATGTGGGGCAGAGAAGCAAACATTTTTGTGTTTGTTCCCGAAGCATGTGAGTTTAAAATTACAATTTAAACAAAAAAGTCTAATTGTTTGCTTTGTAGTTTTCTAGAAAAAACATCTGTTAGGAAAATTTTTTTTGAGATTATTCTGTCTGATGTAAGTGGGGAATTATATAAACAACGAGTATAATAGATTTTCTTTTTAACTAGACTACTACTTAGAAGTATATTCAATTACTGATAAAAGCGTCATATATATGATGAAGATGTTTATTGCATACAGGGTGAAATATAATAAAGGAGACAAGACTATAGAGTAAACTATACACTTGATTATAGACTAGACTATAGACTATAGACTAGACTATAGACTAGACTATAGACTAGACTAGACTAGACTATAGACTAGACTATAGACTAGACTATAGACTAGACTATAGACTAGACTATAGACTAGACTATAGACTAGACTATAGACTAGACTATAGACTAGACTATAGACTAGACTATAGACTAGACTATAGACTAGACTATAGACTAGACTATAGACTAGACTATAGACTAGACTATAGACTAGACTATAGACTAGACTATAGACTAGACTATAGACTAGACTATAGACTAGACTATAGACTAGACTATAGACTAGACTATAGACTAGACTATAGACTAGACTATAGACTAGACTATAGACTAGACTATAGACTAGACTATAGACTAGACTATAGACTAGACTATAGACTAGACTATAGACTAGACTATAGACTAGACTATAGACTAGACTATAGACTAGACTATAGACTAGACTAGACTATAGACTAGACTATAGACTAGACTATAGACTAGACTATAGACTAGACTATAGACTAGACTATAGACTAGACTATAGACTAGACTATAGACTAGACTATAGACTAGACTATAGACTAGACTATAGACTAGACTATAGACTAGACTATAGACTAGACTATAGACTAGACTATAGACTATAGACTAGACTATAGACTATAGACTAGACTATAGACTAGACTATAGACTAGACTATAGACTAGACTATAGACTAGACTAGACTAGACTAGACTAGACTATAGACTAGACTATAGACTAGACTATAGACTAGACTATAGACTAGACTATAGACTAGACTATAGACTAAACTATAGACTAGACTAGACTATAGACTAGACTATAGACTAGACTATGGACTAGACTATGGACTAGACTATAGACTAGACTATGGACTAGACTATAGACTAGAATACTAGATTATAGACTAGACTAGACTAGACTATAGACTAGACTATAGACTAGACTATAGACTAGACTATAGACTAGACTATAGACTAGACTAGACTATAGAAGACTATAGACTAGACTATAGACTAGACTATAGACTAGACTATAGACTCGACTATAGACTAGACTATAGACTAGACTATAGACTCGACTATAGACTAGACTATAGACTAGACTATAGACTAGACTATAGACTAGACTATAGACTAGACTATAGACTAGACTATAGACTAGACTATAGACTAGACTATAGACTAGACTATAGACTAGACTATAGACTAGACTATACTAGACTATAGACTAGACTATAGACTAGACTATAGACTAGACTATAGACTAGACTATAGACTAGACTATAGACTAGACTATAGACTAGACTATAGACTATAGACTAGACTATAGAATCGACTATAGACTAGACTATAGACTAGACTATAGACTCGACTATAGACTAGACTATAGACTAGACTATAGACTACTATAGACTAGACTATAGACTAGACTATAGACTAGACTATAGACTAGACTATAGACTAGACTATAGACTAGACTATAGACTAGACTATAGACTAGACTATAGACTAGACTATAGACTAGACTATAGACTAGACTATAGACTAGACTATAGACTAGACTATAGACTAGACTATAGACTAGACTATAGACTATACTATAGACTAGACTATAGACTAGACTAGACTAGACTATAGACTAGACTATAGACTAGACTATAGACTAGACTATAGACTAGACTATAGACTAGACTATAGACTAGACTATAGACTAGACTATAGACTAGACTATAGACTAGACTATAGACTAGACTATAGACTAGACTATAGACTAGACTATAGACTAGACTATAGACTAGACTATAGACTAGACTATAGACTAGACTATAGACTAGACTATAGACTAGACTATAGACTAGACTATAGACTAGACTATAGACTAGACTATAGACTAGACTATAGACTAGACTATAGACTAGACTATAGACTAGACTATAGACTAGACTATAGACTAGACTATAGACTAGACTATAGACTACAGTGCAAACTATTGTTTAAACTACAGTTTGGGTTATAATTTAGACCAAAATAACAGAGAAATTATAGTTTAGAGTACAGTTTAAACTATTGTTTAAGCTACAGTTTGGGTTATATATTAGACTATAGATAACTTATTTGATTATAGTTTAGTCGGCTGTTTAGACTGTAGTTAAGTCTACAGTTTAGTTGACAGTTTAGGCTACAGTTTAGTCTACAGTTTAGACTATAGTTTATACTACAGTTTTGACTACATTTCGGATTGCAATTTAGTGAATTATTTAAACTATAGTTCACCTTAGATTAAAACCTGACTTTAAGTTGTAATCTGAGTAAAAGTAATGTCTGACTCAATTTCCTGTGGGATTTTTTAATAAAAATTATTGTTTTGATTTTTAATAAGTAATTCAATAATTGAAAAAAAAAAACAAACTTAATGATTCACAAAGAAATATAACAAAATTTATGCCAAAAAGAAACAAATTTAACAAATATTTCGCTTAATTGTTAAATTTCTTTATGCAATTTTCTCATAAACAAAATAATTTATTTCAGACTTAAGAAGATAAATGTCAATCAAATTGAATTATATTTTTTGTGGTAACAGTTCAAATGCGTTTTATATTTTTTAATAAATATTACGTAAGTTAAATACGTTTTTGGTTTTTTTCTAAAATTTTGTTTTTGATCCAATTCTTAGCTATTTGTTAGGCAATAATAATTGTTAACTTTTAAATATTTGTTTTTTTTTTTTTAACAAAATTTTTAATATTAAACATTTAATTTTGTTGGTTTTAAGTATTTCATACGCTTGGTTTAACAAACAAAAAGTTCAAAATGATTGTTTAAATTTCTTGTTAACAATTCGAATGTTAATTATTAAAGTTTTGTTGTATGTAAATTTACGAAAATTGTTAATAACTAGAATCTACATGATTCAGAATTTTGGGCTTGAAATTTTGAAAATCTATTATCAGTTTTGAATTTTTTTCATATTTTAATTCTATTTACTTTTCATAGTTTATGTGGGATCTTTTTTTGATCGGGTCATAGGTTTATCAATCGAAATTGCCAAAACATGTGCTAAACTCTTAAAGGGTCAGTTTTAAAATTAAAGTTTATCGCTGTTGGTTTTTTTTTATAAAGCTTTATGATTAATTTATATTTCAATTAAATTTTAAGTTGAAACAAATCTAAAACTGATTTAAATATTTAATAGTTTCTCACGATAATTGAAAATTGACGTCATTTTTTATTAAATATTCAGAGGAAGTTTTTAAGAAATTTGGTGTAATAATTGTAATATTTTTTTTATTATTCACCAAAAATTCGGTTCCCATTTAATAAAAAATAATGTTAAAAACTTATTTAAATAACCACCCCTTTTTTGTTTTTATAACTTATTTAACAGCCCCTAATAATTGTGTTTAGAATTATAATATTCTATCATTCCTACAAATTTAATTATTCTAAACCAGTCTATAATATAATGTAACTACTAGTTCTACTATTCTAAGTACTAACTTTGCTATCTATTCGAATCTTTTAATTTAATTGTTTTGTTAAATTCAAGGTTAATGATTTCATAATAAATAAGGTTTTTCTAGACATATAAAGATTTGTAGTTTTTAATATTGAATTGTTTAACAACTGCCTATCGTTAGCATTACAATTGTAATTGTTGTTGTTTTTTTTTTTTTTTTTTAAGCAAATTTGTTTGAAATTATAATTCTAACAATTAGATGAGATTTGCAAATTTGATAAACTCAACTGTCAAAGTTATTAATCAGTATTCTAATTTAGTTGGCTTGTTGTCAAGTTTGTGCTTTATTTTATCTTTGTTTAAGTTTAGAAAAGGAAATTTGAAAAATGTATAATTTATAAAACTGATTTATGGAAAATCTAGTAATTTTTTCAAATACGATTTTGACAATGAAATGTTTTCTGTTTAGGAGCCGCCAACACAGGGAAATTAAGTCTAAAGTGACAGCTGTCATTTCATAGACTATAGTTTAGTCTAAAGTTTAGACAAAATTTTTATTTAGACTACAGTTAAGGTGTAGTTTAGTATACATTAGTCAAAAATTTAGTTTAGTTTAGAAAGTTCTGGCTATGGTTTAAAATAAATTATAGACTATTATTAAGATAGTAAATTCGACTCTAGTTTAGACTAGAGTTTAGACTAAAGTTTTGACTATGATTTAGTCTACAGTTTAGAATTTAGTTAAAGTTTAGACTATCGTGTTTAGACAGTTTCTCAGTACTTAACTATAGAGTAGACTGTAAACTAGACAATAGACTAAACTATAGACTAGACTATAGACTAGACTATAGACTAGACTGTAGACTAGACTATAGAGTAGACTATAGACTAGACTATAGACTAGACTGTAGACTAGACTATAGACTAGACTATAGACTAGACTATAGACTAGACTATAGACTAGACTATAGACTAGACTATAGACTAAACTATAGACTAGACTATAGACTAGACTATAGACTAGACTGTAGACTAGACTATAGAGTAGACTATAGACTAGACTATAGACTAGACTGTAGACTAGACTATAGACTAGACTATAGACTAGACTATAGACTACTTAGACTAGACTATAGACTAGACTATAGACTAAACTATAGAATAGACTATAGACTAGACTATAGACTAGACTATAGACTAGACTATAGACTAGACTATAGACTAGACTATAGACTAGACTATAGACTAGACTATAGACTAGACTATAGACTAGACTATAGACTAGACTATAGACTAGACTATAGACTAGACTATAGACTAGACTATAGACTAGACTATAGACTAGACTATAGACTAGACTATAGACTAGACTATAGACTAGACTATAGACTAGACTATAGACTAGACTATAGACTAGACTATAGACTAGACTATAGACTAGACTATAGACTAGACTATAGACTAGACTATAGACTAGACTATAGACTAGACTATAGACTAGACTATAGACTAGACTATAGACTAGACTATAGACTAGACTATAGACTAGACTATAGACTAGACTATAGACTAGACTATAGACTAGACTATAGACTAGACTATAGACTAGACTATAGACTAGACTATAGACTAGACTATAGACTAGACTATAGACTAGACTATAGACTAGACTAGACTAGACTATAGACTAGACTATAGACTAGACTATAGACTAGACTATAGACTAGACTATAGACTAGACTATAGACTAGACTATAGACTAGACTATAGACTAGACTATAGACTAGACTATAGACTAGACTATAGACTAGACTATAGACTAGACTATAGACTAGACTATAGACTAGACTATAGACTAGACTATAGACTAGACTATAGACTAGACTATAGACTAGACTATAGACTAGACTATAGACTAGACTATAGACTAACTAGACTATAGACTAGACTATAGACTAGACTATAGACTAGACTATAGACTAGACTATAGACTAGAACTATCGACTAGAACCTATAGACTAGACTATAGACTAGAGACTATAGACAGACTATAGACTACTATAGACTAGACTATAGACTAGACGATAGACTAGACTATAGACTAGACTATAGACTAGACTATAGACTAGACTATAGACTAGACTAGACTAGACTATAGACAACTAGACTATAGACTAACTATAGACTAGACTATAACGGACTATAGACTAGACTATAGACTAGACTATAGATTAGACTATAGACTAGACTATAGACTAGACTATAGACTAGACTATAGACCTAGACTATAGACTAGACTATAGACTAGACTATAGACTAGACTATAGACTAGACTATAGACTAGATTAGAGTGGACTATAGATTAGACTATAGAGTGGACTATAGACTAGACTATAGACTAGACTATATACTAGACTATATACTAGACTAGAGACTAGACTATAGACTAGACTATAGACCTAGACTATAGACTAGACTATAGACTAGACTATAGACTAGACTATATACTAGACTAGACTATAGACTAGACTATAGACTAGACTATAGACTAGACTATAGACTAGACTATAAACTAGACTATAGACTAGACTATAGACTAGACTATAGACTAGACTATAGACTAGACTATAGACTAGACTATAGACTAGACTACAGACTAGACTACAGACTAGACTACAGACTAGACTACAGACTAGACTACAGACTAGACTACAGACTAGACTACAGACTAGACTACAGACTAGACTACAGACTAGACTACAGACTAGACTACAGACTAAACTACAGACTAGACTATAGATAAGACTATAGACTAGACTACATACTAGACTATAGACAAGACTACTAGACTTTAGGCTGTTCTATTGACTACTATGTGGACTACTTATCAAAAGTTTACAATTTAG
This sequence comes from Lucilia sericata, assembly GCF_015586225.1. Lineage (NCBI taxonomy): Eukaryota > Metazoa > Arthropoda > Insecta > Diptera > Calliphoridae > Lucilia > Lucilia sericata. Next base: position 601,228 of record NW_023994148.1, on the reverse strand, counting down.
AAAAAGTACCAAAAATTTCGTTAATCCCGTTAGTGGCCTTTGTGAATTTCTTCGGATCTGCTGTAACATACATCCTCCTTTACAGTCTAGACTGTAGTTTAGTCTACAGTATAGTCTTGATTTTAAATACCTCCAGAATCTCGTGCTTTATTTCATTACAACTTTCTTACATATATAATTTCTTAACTTTTCTTTTCTTCCCTCTTTTAGACCCAATGTCTGTACCGAAAAGGAAGAAGACGAAAAAACCTTAGAAGAAGGCGATGAAAAGGAAGAAACTGAAACTGCCGTTGGCACAGAAACCGTTAAACAACCCAGTTTTGGACAGTTCCAATTCCAATTGAATTCATGTGTGGAAAAACCCAATAAATATATTTGTACCCGAGTGTAAGTAGTTGCAAGCAAAGCAAACATATTTTCAAAACGAAATGCAATTAACCCAGTTTTAGATTTCACTTCACTGTCATAATAAATAAAAAAATTGCCACAACACAAGTTGAAATTATAAACAAAATTAATTGGCAATAATTGTTATTAAAGTTAATATCAACATGTTTTTAACTAATTTGTTTTGTTTGTTTGTGGTTTATTCCTAGTATCAATAAAAATGGCAAAAAGAAAACTTTGACCATTTCACGTCAATGCTGTCATGGCTATGGGCGTCCACGTAATGCTGCTTATGCAACACCTTGCGAGAAAATTGAAATCAAAGATATCGAAGCAACGGCTAGCGATTTAGGCGCCAAAGAGTTTTTGGCCAAAGCAAAAAGCAGCGGCTTAGGCGACTCTATACAGTCACGTAAAAATGTAACCATCTTTTTGCCTTTGGATGAAGCATTCACAGCTTACAGTGATGCCGTGCAAAGTGAAAATGTAAGTTTGCTGGAGATGCATAAAGGCAATTTTGAAAAACACGTAAAATAATCATTTCAATTTTTTCTACAGAATTTGGTTGAAATGAAATCGGATGAAGGCATGAAACAATTGTACTTGCGTCATGTGGTCGATGGGGAAATTAGCTTGGATGATGTGCGCAACGAACAGATTTTGAAGACACAAGTAGATGGCCAAACTATACGCATTAACAGTTACCAAATGCCTATTTCTTTGAGTCCTGAACCATATCGTTATACCGCCAATTGTGTGCCCATTGAGAAACACGATAAACTTTCCGAACAGGGTTTGATTCATACTTTAGCGGGCGTTTTGAAACCTGCCGATAAGAATGTTATGGATATTATCCGCCAAAGAGCCGATATGTCGATTATGCGTACAGTTTTGGAAAATACTAAATTGAATGAACTTTTGGAGGGTGAGAAACCAGTGACCATCTTTGTACCCACCGATGATGCCTTTGAGAAATTGGAACCTCATTTGCGTAGAGCTTTGAAGGAGGGCAAGGGTTGTGCTTCTAGTAAGTAGTTTTGATTTTTACCCAGTAAACATTTTTATGACTAACTTCTGTTCATTTCCTTCCAGACATCCTTAAAAACCACATTTTGGATTTGACCTTCTGTTCGGTGGCTTCTGTTCCCGGCGCCAAAACCACAGCCTACAATTTATTAGGTGAACCCATGCGTTTCAATCGCAGCAAAACTTCTGAAGCCGACTCTAAAGCCCAACAACCTGTTCTCATCAATGGCATTGCCAAGATCACTGAGGCTGATATTATGGGTTCCAATGGTGTTGTCCATGTTATCGACACCATTATGCCCACTGAATCGGCTTTACCTTTATCCTCACTCATGCAAGAGAAAAATGTCACCATTTTCAAGCGACTTTTGGAAGCCACCGGTTTGGATAACAAATTCGATGATATGGATAATGTTACCGTATTTGCTCCCACCGACAAGGCTTTGCAAAACACCCAATGGGCTAAATTATTGGAGGAATCTCCTGAACAATTGAAAGATAATCAAGAATTGATTGAATTCCTTAACTATCACATTGCTCAGCCCATGATTAAGACCTGTGATTTGCAAGAACAACTTATGCCCACTGTGGGTGGTGATAAAGTGCGCATTAATCTCTATTCTACTCATGCTCTTTTCTCGAATGTCATGAATCGTGCCACCGTCAATTGTGCCCGTTTAGTGCATTTCGATGATGAAAGTTGTGGTTCCGTTTTGCATCAAGTTGACAAAGCTTTGCAGCCAGCCAAACAAAATCTTTTGGAAATGTTGGAAGCCAATCCTAACTATAGTAAATTCTTGGATTTGGTGCGCATGGCTAATCTCACCGATTTATTGGCTAATGCTGAGGGTGATTACACTTTGTTGGTTCCCAAAAATGATGTTTTCGAAGAACTCGAAGACTCTCTTAGCAAAGATCAATCGGAATTGGAAAATCTTATCAAGACCCATATAGTTGATGATGTTGTTTGCTGTGCTGGCATTATTCCCACCAACTGGCCTTTCGTGCGTTCCATTGAGTCCTTAAATGGTCATCATTTGCGCATTACCCGTGATCGTCGTCCCAAGATACAAAATGCCGGAGTTACCAAATGCGATACCATTGCCTCCAATGGCATTATCCATGAAATCAATGATGTTATAGTTCCTCTCTCTCGTCAACAACAGCAACAACAACAGGCCCATAAAATACCCCAATATCCCGGCCATCAAGCTCAACGTCCCCACCAACATCCCTTCCAAAATCCCGAAGATATTTTTGGTGATCTCTTTTTCTAGATGTTGTTTGGAGAACCAGCTTTTGGACCCTTAGTGAAAATTGAAAGCTCAATTATTTTATAATTCCAATACTTTCCTCTTCCACCTTCTTCTACCCCCCTCATGCTACACATTTTTTTTAACGAAACATACATACATTAACAAGAAAACATAACGTATTTATTAAGCTTAAACCGAATAACGAAATGAAAATTTTTGATCTGATATTTTCGAATATTTTCTATATTATAATTAATATATAAACTATATATTTAACTATATAAATTATTATTTATACATATAAATAAAAAAACGATTATTTAAATTTAATAAATAAATTAAAAAAAAAACTTGAATAATATCTTTTGTTTTTAAGGGGAATACTGAATGTTGGATCCACGATTAATAGTTAAAATTATAGAATTGGTATTGGCCTAAGATCCTCAGGTTCAATATTATAAAATATTTGAAAAGTACCAGTTGAAGAACGAAAAAGTACTAAAAATCCTTTCTTACAGATTTTCTTTCATTTTCAGAGGTTGTCTTGGATTTTTGCTTATATCTCCATTATTTATAGATCGATTTTGCAGATCTATAAATAAGAATTATTGAAAATTTGGATTCCGAAGACATCTGGGATCTTCAGAAAATTTAACTATTGAAAACAACATTCTATGATGTAATCTTGTATTCTTAATCCAAACTCTTCTACAATTCTAAGGACGTAAACAATTCTACGATCTCTGAATATTATGTGAATTTTATTCTGAAAAGTTGTTCTATGTCCATAACGTAAATTCTTATTAGATTCAAAAACGGACAGACAGACATGTCTAGGTCCGTTCGTCTGAGGAGACTACGTTACCGTTCGAACGGTGGAAGCTAGAGGACTGAAAATTTCCAGAAATATTTCTTGTTTGGTTTTAAATATCCTCTATATCGATACACGAATCCAGCTATCCTCCAAACAGCCCATCGTACCATTGTTAACCCTAGAGACCATATAAGAACGCTTTAATGTTCAAAATTATCATAAACATTTCAGAATAGCAATGAAGTCTTTGTACCAAATTTCACAAAGATAAGTCCATAATTGACCCTACTCCCTATAGTAATAACCCCTCTTACTGAAAATCAATTTATTGTCAATAAATCTTTCAATTTGTATGGTCTTAAGATAAAATTAATAAAAATTAATAATTTTACGAAATTTTTTTGAATTCTTAAAATCTCGATGCATAATTGGCTCAAGTCCCCATTTAATGGATCTATTCCAAAACAAAAACGCAATATCGACAATAAAAATAGGCATAAATCCGATAAATAGTTAATCATGTCAAATACTGATGAATCATAAACGTCCCATAAAGACCTTTATAATTTCGTAGTTCGAACCGTCTTCCGAAATTCACTTTAAATTTACGACACACGCTTTAATGGTTGTTATTTACGATTAAGAATAGCCTAATATAACACACTTACAGTCAATACCGTTTATAACGATCTCAGTTATAACGAATTCTTGGTTATTACGAACTATTTTACAATTCCCGAGATTTTAGTAACTATTTTAATACAAAAAACTTAACTTAGAACGAACTCGGTTATAACGAATTCTCGGATAAAGTGCACTACTTTTTTAGCCATTCAATTTCATACAAATTTGACTGGTCCCTCGAAGTTCGAACCTCTTCACGTAATTGAAGATGTCATCGAAATTTTCATAGACGAATCAAAATCAAATGAAAGAATCAGCTGTGGAATCTATTCGAATGAGTTGAACTGACAACTTTTAATAAGGCTGGCAGCATACTTCAAGGCGCAGTAATGACTATGAAAGTAGCCTCGGAACGGATTCAGTATCTCTGGATGTTAGGCGGATATATTCTTATACTTACTGATAGTAAAACGGCCATTAGATCCCTTGAGAATGTGTACACTACTTCAAGAATGCCCGGTTTCTCCGGATGAAATAGCGAAACAGACATCGGTTATCCGCACATGGGTTCATGAGGACATACATACATACATACATACATACATACATACATACATACATACATACATACATACATACATACATACATACATACATACATACATACATACATACATACATACATACATACATACATACATACATACATACATACATACATACATACATACATACATACATACATACATACATACATACATACATACATACATACATACATACATACATACATACATACATACATACATACATACATACATACATACATACATACATACATACATACATACATACATACATACATACATACATTGCAAATAAAAGATGGAAGAGGGAACCCACCTGTACAGAGACCAAAAAGATTTGGCCCATAAAGGATAGGAAAATGATATGTTATGATTTAAACCTAAACAGACGCCACCTTAGAAAACGTATAGCGGCCATTTGGTAAACCGCCAAAAGAGTAAATGATTCACTTACAATGATTTCCAGAGAAGTTGGAACGATAAAGAAGAAGATGAAACTACAGAACATTTTCTTTGACACTGTCCCGCTTTTGATGAACTAAAACGGAAAAAGTTTGGTCATCGAATACTAACTGACAATAACTGTCTGTTAAAAAACGATTTTGGCAACATTCACGCATTTATTAGAGCAACGAATTGACCAATAGGATTAGGGACAAATTGGTGAGATCACAAATGGTATCACAACCGGACCTACCTATAACTGGACGCATCACAATAACCTAACCTAATATTAGTAATTCTTTTGGTTTTATTTATATTGGGTCCAGATTTTGTTTAGTTTATTTAAGTACCATTTAGGTACTTTCTATAGTACATTTTGAGTTAAAAGTACAAATTATTTGTAGTGCATTTAGGTATTACTCCCCTCAATTATTTACTTATACATATTTGCAAGTACATATGAATGTATGTACATATGTATTTATTTCAGAGTATTTAATTAAAGAGTAGACAAAAAAACCAAAATACTCTTATTAAGAATCGTAAGTACTATTTACTCGCTAACAAGTACTCGTACTCTTTGTTTAACTCAAGAGGTTTGTTATCATTAATGAATGCAAAAATTGTATTATCTATTATTGCCTTTTTCCAAAGAGCAATTTAAACAAATGCCGCTAAAATTATAAACAGTTTATTTTTGAACGTTTAACAAAGAAGATGTCTTCCTCTAATCTCCCTGCCACATTTACCCCGAGTTTTCACGATGAGGAATTGTGTAGAAAAATGGAATATCGCGTTTTAGGACGTACGGGTCTAAAAGTATCAAAAGTTTCTTTGGGTACAGGAACTTTAAGTTCTTTTTATGGGTAACGTGTTATTTATATATAAATTTACAAAAATATAAATTTATTTACTTATTTTGTTGTTTTGTTGTCTTTATTGTTATAAATATTCTAGTGACCTTGATGTTAAAGAGGCTATTGCTACTATACATAAAGCACTCAAAGCCGGTATAAATTATATAGATACTGCTCCCTATTATGGTCTGGGGCGTTCGGAAGAAGTTTTGGGCATGGCTTTAAAAGATGTACCACGTTCCGCCTATTATGTGGCCACTAAAGTGGGCCGTTACAATCCCACCTATGAGGGTATGATTGATTTCTCGGCCAAAAAAACACGCGAAAGTGTGGAGCAAAGTTTGCAACGTTTGGGTTTGGATTATGTCGACATAATACAGGTGGGGCGGTGAGAGATGAGTTTAATAAATATTTGTTTGTTTTATTTCATTTCGTTTTCTAGATTCATGATATAGAATTTACGAAAGATTTTGATATTGTTATCAATGAATGTTTACCCGAACTGGAGAAAATTGTTAAGGAAGGCAAGGCTAGATTTATAGGTGTCACTGCTTATCCTTTAAAAGCTTTAAAGGAATGTATTAAAGCGGCCAATGGAAGATTTGATGTAAGTAGCAATAGAAAGAAACAAGACTCGAGTAATCGATTAGAGAAATATAATCGAATAATTAGAACAAATTTTATCACGTTAATAAACATTTTTTGGAAACAGATAAGTGAAAAAAAAAATGAAACGAATAATCGTTGAAATTAATATTAATCGATTAAAAATTTAAGATATGATAAAACATAAAAGTTAATGTGAATAATAACTATAAAAATAAATTAATCGAATAATCGATTAAAATAATATTCGACTATTAATTAAATTTAAATATTCGCAAGATATTTTTGTTTAATAAAACAATATTTGAAAAAATTAAACAATCGATTCTCAAGAAAATATTCGAATAATCGATTATAATGTTATTCGAAAAATTATAAATTTTTCCTTCTAAAATAAAGTTTTCTCAATCATTTTTGTTAAAAAATCAGATTATTCGATTAAAAAATTATTCGAATAATCGATTTAAAATTTATTCGAATAATTAATTACACAAATTTCGTTAAAAGATTAAAGGTTATCAACAAAATTAAATTTCTTCTATAACATCCGATTATTCGATTTAAATAAGGAGAATAATCGATTAAAAAGTCTTTAAATAATAAAAAACTCAAACAAAATCATTAGTTTTTAAACGAAATTAATTATCTGCCATAATTTAAATTTTATTCTAATAATTATTTACACAAATATCGTTAAAAGATTAAAGGTTATCAACAAAATTAAATTTCTTCTATAAAATCCGATTATTCGATTTAAATAAGGCGAATAATCGATTAAAAAGTCTTTAAATAATAAAAAATTCAAACAAAATCATTACTTTTTAAACGAAATTATTCGATTAAAATTAACCGAATAATCGAATAAAATTTCTTAAAAAATATATAAAAAATCTTAAGTTGTTAAACAAATTAACTATTCATTATAATCGAAAAATAATGAAGAACAAAATTATTCTAATAATCGATTAAAATATTATCCGTATAATAAATTTAAAATGTTTCCTTAAAAAAAATCATTTAACTTTTAAAACAATTTTTCGAAATTTTTTTTTCTTTCTTTGTGAAAAATCCGATTATTCGTTTGATATTAACCGAATAATCGATCGATTATTAAAAATGATTGTTAAACATTGAAATTAAAATTCAATAATTTTAGGTAAAAATATTTGATTAATCAATTAAAATTGTATTCGAATAATCGATTAATATTGTATTCGAATAATTAATTTGAAATTTTCATTACAAAAAAATTAATAAATTTAAAAAAAATCACAACTTTTCGAAGTTTTTTTTGTGGAAAAATTTCAATTATCCGATTAAATTTATTCGAATAACGATTAAAAACCGAATATATTTTGTTAAAATATTGAAAATTAGCTGAAATAAAGGAACTACCAACTATGCATTTAAATTGGTGCGACCAATGTTTAAGAAATGTACTAATAATCGATTGAATTTATTCGATTAATCGTTTTCAAAATTATTCGCATAATCGTTTAAATAATATTTCAATTTTAAAAAATTGATTTATAATCGATTATAAAATATTATTCGAATAATTTTTAAATAAATATGAATAATCGACTAAAAGCGCATACTAGAAAAGTTCAAAACTATTCGATTAATCGATAAAATAAAAGTAAAACTATCATATTTATTTAAAATGATAGTTTATTTTAAAAAAATATTCGAATAATTTATTAAAAAATTCATTCGAATAATAATTAATTTTATTAAACTGAATGAAATTCTACAATTTTTCTTATACCAATAATCGATTAGAATTATCCGAATAATCGATTAAAATTATCCGAATAATCGATTAAAAATACGTTGTTAAAAAGGCTTTTAAGAGATATTAGTATGATCGATTAAAAATTAAAAAAAAATCTTTAAATTTTTTAAATTAATATTAAAATTATTCGATTAATCGATAAAAATTAGTCGAATAATCGATTAAAATTATTCGAATAATTTAAGTAAAATTTTATATATAACTATCTAAAAGCCTTTAAAGTTATGCGAATGAATAAAGTTTGAAAAAAATATTCAAATAATCGAATGAAAAATTTATTCGAATAATAAATTAAAATCTTTTGTTAAATAAATATCATTACATTTAAAAAATTGAATTATAATCGATTATAAAATATTATTCGAATAATTTTTAAATAAATATGAATAATCGACTAAAAGCGCATACTAGAAAAGTTCAAAACTATTCGATTAATCGATAAAATAAAAGTAAAACTATCATATTTATTTAAAATGATAGTTTATTTTAAAAAAATATTCGAATAATTTATTAAAAAATTCATTCGAATAATAATTAATTTTATTAAACTGAATGAAATTCTACAATTTTTCTTATACCAATAATCGATTAGAATTATCCGAATAATCGATTAAAATTATCCGAATAATCGATTAAAAATACGTTGTTAAAAAGGCTTTTAAGAGATATTAGTATGATCGATTAAAAATTAAAAAAAAATCTTTAAATTTTTTAAATTAATATTAAAATTATTCGATTAATCGATAAAAATTAGTCGAATAATCGATTAAAATTATTCGAATAATTTAAGTAAAATTTTATACACAACTATCTAAAAGCCTTTAAAGTTATGCGAATGAATAAAGTTTGAAAAAAATATTCAAATAATCGAATGAAAAATTTATTCGAATAATAAATTAAAATCTTTTGTTAAATAAATATTTTATATTTTTGCAAAATTACTAATTTCGATTAAAAATATTAGTAATAATCGATTAAAAATATTCGAATAATTTAAGTAAAATATTGTATACGACTATCTAAATAACATTAACATAATAAATTAAAAAATGTATTCGAGTAAATTAATAAATTGCTTAATTTTTTAAGCATTGCTAATAAAATCAATCGATTAAAATTATCCGAATAATCGACTAAATTTATCCAAATTATTCGAATAATCGCATTGTTAAACATACCAATTTTTCAAAAATATTCGTATTAAAATGAATCATCGATTAAAAAATTTATTCGAATAATAATTAATCCGAATAATAGATTAAAAATACATTCTTAAAAAATGCCTAATTATCACAATGCTCTCAAAACTTGGGAATGAATAAAGTTAAAAAAAAATATTCGAATAGTCGATTAAAAAATTTATTCGAATAATAAATTATAAATTTTCCGTTAAAAATCGATTTAATTCTTAAAGCAGAATAACATTTAATTTCGATAATAAAGTTATTTGATTAATATTAAGCGAATAATCGATTAAAACTATTCGAATAATTTTAGCACATTTTTTTACAATTTTAAACATTAAAGTTTTGCAAATAAATAAGGTTGTAAAAAAAATATTCGTGTAATCGATGAAAATTTATCCGAATAATCGGATGAAATTATTCGATTAAAGTTGTTTTAAATTATAAAAAATCCACAAGCTTTGCCATAAAATGTTTACTTATAAAGAATTTCAGAAAATATTCGAATAAAATTGTCATATAACTTAAAATAATAGCAATAAATCTATAAAAAATTATCCGGTTACTCTATTAAAAATGTAGGAAAAAATCTCTTTTTAATTGAAAGACTCTTAAACTTTACACTTCCCCACTTCCAGACGGTTTTATCCTATGCCCGCTACACCCTGTGTGACGACTCTCTAAAATCTTATCTTGATTTCTTTCATAACGAAAACCTGGGCATCGTGTGTGCCAGTGCCCATGCACTTGGCCTTCTAACGAATGCCGGTCCACAACCCTGGCATCCTACAAACGATGAACAGAAGCAGTTATGCCGGAAGGCAGCCAACATTTGCAAAGAGGCTAACATCGAACTTGGCAAACTGGCCATGCATTACTGCATGCAATTGGATGGTGTTGCAACATTTCTAACTGGTATGCAAACTCGCCAACTCTTGGACATAAATTTGGAGGCATTTTATAATGGTCTCAACAAAAAGGAACAGGAAGTTTTGCAACTTTTAAAAAATACGTAAGTAAAGTAAACAAAAAGTTAAATATGATAGATTATATGGAAGTAGAGTGTAGATTATGGCAACAGGTTAGACGTTTAGTTATGCTTTAAAAATTGGGCAATACGACTATGAAGTAAATTAAGTATGTTAACAGGAAGTTGGAAATAATTTGTTTAAGTAGTTTTCAATTTACATTAGTTTCTGGTACTTTTTGCTAACACTTTTCTGCAACTTTTCTGTTTTAAATTTGTTTTCCTTTTTCTTTTCTAGTGTCTTTACCAAGTCCATCAACTGGGAGGGCTTTGAACTTGAACGCTACTGGGCAGCCATGGACAAAAAGAAAGAAACGACAAAATAATGATTTTGTTCAAATTGTACCAATGTTTTATATACAAATAAAGTTATTTTAATAAATTTTTCATTATTATAGAAAATTCAAAAAGTACCACTGTTTTATAGAAAAAAAGTACAAAGGTGGGAACCTCCATGCTTTCTCCAATACTTTAGTTTTAAATAAAGCACCAAGAGATTTAATTTTATGCGCCTCGAGGAATGGATGTTACGAAGATTGTCTTTATAACATAAATCTAAAAAAAATTCCCCATTTTATCCCTTTTTTGGTGGCTTTTTTCGTTCATCGTAATCGTAATTGGCGATAAAAACTTCGTTATTTAAGAGGTATTTATTATTTGAAATAAGTACATTCTTTGATTTAAGTAGTATTTTTAAAAATCATATATTGGTTTCAAAAATATAAAAAGTACCAAAAAGGTACCAAAATTCTCTAAATGCTGAAAATTGTAGAATTTTTAAAAAGTGCCCCACACCTGCTTTGTTTTAAATAAATAATTTGAGTAGATTATAGATAGATAGACGCTTTTATTCTCTTAAAAACATTTATGCCAGAGATGGAAAATTCTTCAAGAATTTTAATCATTAAAAAGAAAAGAATTTTATAAATCATCGCGGTCGATTAAGTCGTTTCTATTTTTGGAAAGCCAAATTACGCTTGTTTTCCCATTTTATTTTTTACTGTCCGTGGATGTTTTTTGTCTTTGATTCTGAAGGCCGATAATTATCAAATCGGTTTGATAATCATGTTTTCAGAATTCCTTAGAAATAATTGACTCCTGATAGAATTTCAAATCGCGTTTTCTTTTGCATACCATTGCTTTCTTAAAATATTCTGTAGAAATATCTCAAGACTGATTAACTGTCGTCATCAATCACTGGGGAAGAATTCCATCAAAGTCGGTTTTTTTTCAGGGAAAATTTCGTTGAGGATCCTTCGCACCTAGATGAATCTCATCAAATTTAGATTCGATATCACTTATTTCTATTATCTTTTCATTGAGTATGATCTCAAGATCGATCAACTCGATTCAATGATCGCTCAGAGGCTTTACCATCCAATCGATTTAACTTTACTGACTATCATTTCTTTGGAAATCAATAGAGATCCTTTACGTCTGATAGGATTACAACAAATTGCCATTTTATGCGAATTTCTTTTAATTGTTCTTTGTCCGATGAAGATTCTTCTCAAGATTTATCGACGCTATTGGGAAGAATTACAATCAAATTGATCCTGGAGGAACTTCGATCAAGTTTAATTCATTTTTGTTTCTCTTGTTTTTCGAATATATTTCTTGCTTTGCTTCTGGGCAATGTTTTAAAGCCGATTAACCATAGCCGTGAGAGTATAAGGATCACTTCGTTTAAATTTTCCATGACTAGCATGATCAGCCTTTTTTATAGAGATCCTTCGCTTATGGGAGAGTTACATTAAGATTGAACTTGCGGAAGATTGTTTTTAAGATCAATCAACACGTTCCAGCAGTCGCTCTGGGTGAATTTTAATCAAATCTTTAACTTTAACTTTCCTTGACTATCCTGTTTAGCTTAGGTCTCCAAAATGTGATAGAATTCTTCGCTTTTTTTAAAATTCATAGTTCATAAAGAATGTTTTTAAGAGAGATCAACTTAATTAAGTGATCGATCTAAAAGAATTACGATCAAATCGATTGACTAAGCTTTCATTGACTAAGCTTGAAGCTTAGATTATTTTAAGAATTCTTTGCTTCCGGAAGAATTACATCAAAATCGATCAACTGAATTTCTTAATTGCTGTTCATAGTCTCGAGAGATCGTTATAAAGGTTGATCAACTCGCTTTAGCAATTGTTGTGGAAAAATTGCAACCAGATCGTTCTAAAAATCCTTGGCTACCTTGTTTAGTTGTCTTTCAGAATACGCTTGTAGTTGTATTTCAGCAAGGTCCATAGATTTGCTTCCACTTTTGCCGACCGAAATTTTGCTTGTTTGCCGAGGTGATTTTTATTAAGAACTCGCTTCAACAATCGCTGTTGGAAGAATTACGATTATATCGATCTCAATTTTCCTGTATGTCATCTTTGCGGATTTCCGAATTCGATAGAGATCCTTCGCTCCCAGATGAATTTCATCAAGGTCGATCAATTCGCTTCTACTCTTGCAAACAAAAAAATTCGTTTGTTTACCCATATAATCTTGAAGATTAATGATCGCTCTAAAAGAACTTTAACTTTTCGTTATTATCATGATTAGCTTTTATAGGGAATCTTCCCTTTTGGAAGAATTTCATCAAGATTGATCGTGTTGCTTATTAACAAACTCTCTAAAATAATTACAATCAAATCGTTTTACCAGTCCTTGACTACCTTGTTTAGTTGTCTTACAGAATTCGATACAGATCCCTCCTCACTCCCAGCTGAATTTCATCAAAATTGATTAAGTCTCTTCCTGCAAAACCAAATTTCACTTGTTTACCGGTGTGATCTTAATGTTTAATGATCGCTCTAAAAGAATAACTTTCGAATCGTTTTATGTTTCCTTTATCTTGTTTAGCTGGATTTCAGAATTGGATAGAGATCCTTCGCTCCCAGGTGAATTTCATCAAGGTCGAGCGATTCGCTTTCACTTTTGCAAGCCCAATTTACTCATGTTTACCAATGTGATCGATCAATGATCGCTTTACAAGAGTAACGAAGTTTTAACGAAGTTTTCTTTTTAACTTAATTGTGAATTTCTTGAGGTATAGGTGTACATATATAGTGTTCCACTTGAGAAGATCTCTTATAATACAGAATCTTGTATTTTCTTTCAATCTAATATTTCAGCTCCTAGAGGAATAAGTGTCAATGGAAAAAGTTAATTATTCTAGTTTTAGATCTTAAACAATCCAACAATTTCACTTAGGATTCACTGCAGCAGTTGTGAAATTGCAATTTTACATTCCTGATAAGTGCGGCCGGTTACAAGGGCTCTTTCTTTATCTCAATTAGATTTTGTTATCATTAATTAATGTAATAAAAATAATCTGTTTGTTCTATTCTCAAGTTTGTATTTATTTACAAAACTAGAAGCAATTTAACTAAAAACCGCTAAAATAATCAGCAGTTTGCTTCTAAATTTTCACTGGAAAGGTAACGCTTTCTTTATACAGAATTTGAAAAAGAGATCTTCTGCTAACTATGACTTCCTCCGAACTACCCTCGACATTTGTGCAAGGTTTTCACAATGAAGAATTGTGCAGAAAAATGGAGTATCGCGTTTTAGGCCGTACCGGTTTAAAGGTATCGAAAATATCTTTGGGAGGTGCCACATTTAGTGCACTATTCGGGTAAGTGGTGGCATTAAATTAATCGAACAATTTTCTTTTAAATTTAAAACAATTGTGTGGTAAATATTCTAGCGAAGTCAATGTGGAAGAAGCAATAGCTACTGTTCACAAAGCTTTAAAATCGGGTATAAACTATATTGATACAGCTCCCTTTTATGGCCAAGGACGTTCAGAAGAAATCTTGGGTTTGGCCTTAAAAGATGTACCACGCTCTGCTTATTATATAGCCACTAAAGTGGCTCGCTATGAGTCTACCTATGAGGGCATGTTTGATCTTTCAGCTAAAAAGACACGTGAAAGTGTAGAGAAAAGTTTAAAACTATTGGGTTTGGATTATGTGGATCTAATACAGGTGGGTAAAGGAGTGTAATGTTGAAAGAGGTTTTAATGTTTATACTTTTCTGATAGATTCATGATATTGAATTTGCTCCCGATTTGAATACAGTGGTTAATGAATGTCTACCCGAATTGGAGAGAATTGTTAAGGAAGGCAAGGCTCGGTTTATAGGTGTTACTGGATATCCTTTGAAGACCTTAAAGGAATGCATTCAATTGGCTAATGGAAGATTTGATGTAAGCAGACTCAAGTAGTCCTTAAACTTTATTAAACATTCCCTTCCAACAGACCGTTTTATCCTATGCCCGCAATACCCTTTGCGATGATGCCCTCAAATCCTACATTGATTTCTTTCAAAGCCAAAACCTAGGTATTGTATGTGCTGCTGCCCATGCTGTGGGTCTTTTAACGAATAATGGTCCACAACAATGGCATGTGGCAAATGAAGAACTCAAACAAATTTGCCACAAAGCCGCAAATATCTGCAAAGAGTCCAATATCGAACTTGGCAAACTGGCCATGTATCATACCATGCAAATGCCTGGTCCCGCAACATTTCTCATTGGCATGCAAACTCGTCAGCTGTTGGATATTAATTTACAGGCAGTTTTTAATGGTCTAAGCAAGAAGGAACAGGAAGTTTTAAAACTTTTAAAAGAAACGTAAGTCATTACTACAGTTACCATTATCATTAAGACTCATTAATAGTGAAATGTTGCAAGTTGAAGAAGAAGAAGAAAATGTAGTGGCAAATAAGTGCAAAATAATTGAGTTAGGAAAACAGGTTAGAAGAGTAAATATTATTTGTACAATATGTGCCGATATATTTAACTGTTATAAAAATTGTGCAATTCGGGTAGCAAGTAAACGTGTTGACAGGA
This sequence comes from Lucilia sericata, assembly GCF_015586225.1. Taxonomy (NCBI): domain Eukaryota; kingdom Metazoa; phylum Arthropoda; class Insecta; order Diptera; family Calliphoridae; genus Lucilia; species Lucilia sericata. The sequence continues at coordinate 585,775 of NW_023994148.1, read as the reverse complement.
AGATGAACAACTTTACATATATGCCAGTTGCAACAAATGTTGTTTTTATGAGTATTACTAACATTTGTTGCTAAGTAGATATAATAATGATATTTTTTTGAATGTTACTAGTTTTTTTTTTTTGAAGTTTGAAAGTATTTTAAAAATTTATCATCATGCTATTACATAAGTAATGTATGTCTTTGTTTCTCTGGGATGTTTGTTAAAAGTTGTTGATTTGTATTTGAAATTGTTTAAAATAAAATGTTTAATGTTGTGCTGCTGTTGGTTAACGCTGACTGGTTGAGCCTGTGGTAATAATTGTCATTGAACTAGCAACAACTCGTTTACACTGATTACAAAAGTGAAGTATGATTTTAGAGAGATTAACGTAAGTTTTCGTAGTATTGAATCCTTCGATACTACTCAAATTGGCTCAACTTTACTCAGCGAATTTGGATCGAGTCTCTTTCACTATTTTCCACAAAATTAAGCTTGTTTTCCCCACATATTCTTATTAACGATCATAAGGGATTAACTTTCTATTATGATCATCATGCTGAAATAAAGAATTTAATAGAAATTCTTAACTTCTGGTAGAATTTCATTAAAGATCGGTCAAGTCGAGCGAATTTGGATCGAGTCGCTTTCACTTTTCTATAACAAAATTAAGCTTTTTTCCTTAAATATTAACGATAATAACCTTTTAACTTCCTACTATAGCATAGCATGTTTAGCTGGTTTAAAGAATTCGAGATCCTTCTCTTCTGGTAGAATTTCATTTAAAGAATTCGATCAAGTCGATTTCCGTTCTTAGTCTTGAAAGATTGTTATCAAGATCGATCAACACGCTTTCCTGGATTTCAGAACTCATTTAGAATTTCATCAAGTGCGATCGATTCGCTACCACTTCTGCGAACTCAATTTTGCTTGTTTTTCCAAGAAATCTTGATGTTCATTGATCGCTCGCAAAGTATAACGATCAATTGTTCTCTGCAAGAATGGCTTTCTGAATCCGATAGAGATTCTTTCTTTCTGAATGAATTTTCGATACAGATTCTTTGCTTTGCTCTGCGAACTCAATTTTCGCTTGTTTTCACAAAGAGATCTTGATGTTCATTGATCGTTCTAGGAGAATAGCGATCAATTGTTCTCTGCAAGAATTACGATCCTTCTCTCCCAGATAAATTTCATCAAGTACGATCGATTCGCTACCACTTCTACAAACCCAATTTTCACTTGTTTTTTCAAGAGATCGAGTCGCTTCCACTTTTCTATACCAAAATTAAGCTTATTTTCCTCCTATATTCTCATTAACGATCATAACCATTTAACTTTCTACTATAGCATAGCACGTTTAGCTGGTTTAAAGAATTCGAAAGAGATTCTTCTCTTCCATTTAAAGAATTCGATCAAGTCGATTTCCGTTCTTAGTCTTGAAAGATTGTTATCAAGATCGATAAACTTGCTTTAACAATCGGTGTAGAAGAATTACGATCAATTCGTCTTAACTTTTCTCTAGTATCTAGTATCCTTCTCTGCCAGATAAATTTCATCAAGTGCGATCAATGCGCTATCACTTCTGCGAACTCAATTTCGCTTGTTTTCCCAAGAAATCTTGATGTTCATTGATCGCGATTAAATCGTTTTAACTTTCATTGACTATTATCCCTAAATGGCTTTCAGAATCCGATAGAGATCGTTTCTTCCGGGATGCATTTTCGATACAGATCCTTCTCTGCCATATAAATTTCATTGACTATTATCCTTAAATGGCTTCAGAATCCGATAGAGATTCTTTCTTTCTGAATGAATTTTCGATACAGATCCTTTGCTCTGCTCTGCGAACTCAATTTTCGCTTGTTTTCACAAAGAGATCTTGATGTTCATTGATCGTTCTAGGAGAATAACGATCAATTGTTCTCTGCAAGTATTACGATCCTTCTCTCCCAGATAAATTTCATCAAGTACGATCGATTCGCTACCACTTCTACAAACCCAATTTTTTTCTCAAGAGGTCGAATAGCTTCCACTTTTCTATACCAAAATTAAGCTTGTTTTCCTCCTATATTCTCATTAACGATCATAACCTTTTAACTTTCTACTATAGCATAGCATGTTTAGCTGGTTTAAAGAATTCGAAAGAGATACTTCTCTTCTGGTAGAACTTCACTTAAAGAATTCGCTTTCCGTTCTTAGTCTTGAAAGATTGTTATCAAGATCGATCAACACGCTTTAACAATCGCTGTAGAAGAATTACGATCAATACGTCTTAACTTTTCTCTAGTATCTAGTATCCTTCTCTGCCAGATAAATTTCATTAAGTGCGATCAATTCGCTATCACTTCTGCGAACTCAATTTTGCTTGTTTTCCATAGAAATCTTGATGTTCATTGATCGCTCGCAACGTATAACGATCAATTGTTCTCTGCAAGAATTACGATTAAATCGTTTTAACTTTCATTGACTATTATCCCTAAATGGCTATCAGAATCTGATAGAGATCATTTCTTCCAGGATGAATTTTCGATACAAATCCTTTTTCTGCCAGATAAATTTCATCACGTGCGATCAATTCGCCACCACTTCTGCGAACTCAATTTTGCTTGTTTTCCCAAGAAATCTTGATGTTCATTGATCGCTCGCAAAGTATAACGATCAATTGTTCTCTGCAAGAATTACGATTAAATCGTTTTCACTTTCATTGACTATTATTCTTAAATGGCTTTCAGAATCCGATATAGATCCTTTCTTTCTGAATGAAATTTCGATTCAGATCCTTTGCTCTGCTCTGCGAGTTTTTAAAAAATGATCTTGATGTTCATTGATCGTTCTAGAAGAATAACGATCAATTATTCTCTGCAAGAATTACGATCTTCTCTCCCAGATAAATTTCATCTAGTGCGATCGATTAGCTACCACTTTTGCGAACTCAATTTTCGCTTGTTTTCACAAAGATATCTTGATGTTCATTGATCGTTCTAGAAGAATAACGATCAATTGTTCTCTGCAAGAGTTGCGATTAAATCATTTTGACTTTCATTGACTATTATGCCTAAATGGCTCTCAGAATCCGATAGAGATCCTTCCTTCCGGGATGAATTTTTAATTATTTGTTGACGTTCTTTATTACGCTTTTAGATCTGTTCGTAATAACGATCACATCGTTTTAACTTTCATCAAGATCGATCAAGTGGATTGTTTTATTTCGCATTGTTCTTAGTCTTTGGAGTGTGCTTTCGTTAGGTTAGTAGTTAGTGCTCGATTCTGGAAAACTCGAGGTTTTTGATTTGACTGGTAAGGAAATACGCAGTAGTGCCGTTAAAAGTCTATGTGTATTTCCCTGATCATCATTTTAAACTACTTTTTGTCCTTATTTTCTAAAGAGAATATTGTTAAGTTATGAAAAAATCACGACCATCTTACAAATTCGATAGAAATTCTACGCTCTTGAAAAAATTTAATTAAGTTCGATAAAGTCTCTTATTTTTCGAATATATGAAGATATTTCTTGCTGTTCTCTATTACTGGAGACTTTTTTAAATCGCTCCAAAAGAATCAATATAACTTCTTCTCTCTATCATGGAATAAGATTTTAATCGATGGTGATCTTTGTGTTAGTGCTTTTAAGGTCGATCAACTCGTTTAATTTTCACTCTAAAAGGTGGGTCAAGTCACTTAAATTTCAAATTTAATTTTTTCTGTTCTTTTCCTGGATAATATTTTGAAGTTTGTTTAACTCGCTTCCACAACGGCTCCAGAAGGATCGTTTTAACTTCTGCTCTCTAATAGAGATCTTCATGTGAGTGTTCTTAAGGCCGATCAACTCGTTACCATTATCTGCTCTGAAATTTCTATCTTTTATATAAATTCTAATCCTTTGCCCCTGCAAGAATTTAAACAATATCGATCAAGACGCCTAATTTCCTTTCCCTCATATTTCTAAAGAATGCTCTTAATGCCGAAAAACTCACTTCCACAATCACTCTGGAAGGATTACAACCAATTCGTATTCATCTCCTGTGAAGGTCCTTAATATCGATCCAACTTTATTAAGTTACAATAACTCTCATATGTTGCTACTTTTTTTAACTGAATCTTTAATTCCGCAACATTGTAGATCACTATAAGGCACTGATCTTCTACTTCTGTTTTCAACAAGTCGGTGTGTAGATTAAATTTGCCCTACATACGATCTATTAAAGTTAAAATTCGTTTGCATAACCGAACCCAAACCATCTTCAAACTAAACGGTAACAAAATAAGAAGACCTCCATTGCCAGTGTAACTATCGCCACATCTTTAACTGTACAACATAATCATAATTGCCTGTCACTGATTTATGCTGTGACAAACAACGAACCCAAAAAAAAAAAAGAAAAGTTTTATGTTACAATCTCTTTTTAAAAACACAAACACACATTCATTAAAACTGTAAGTTATTACTTACATTTCATGATCATTATCACCCATAAAAAAAAAAAAAACTTTACAAAATTTATAATTTATTAATGTACTATTTTGTTGCTGCAATTGCAATATTTCTAATTTGTTTCCTTTTCTTATTTTTTAATGTTTTCTAGCATTTTTACCAAGTCAATCAACTGGGAGGGTATTGAACTTGAACGCTACTGGGCAGCCATGAATAATAAAAAGGAAAAGAAATAATTGTAATTATATTTAATATTTCATAATTTACATATAAACTTGTGTGTAAGCTTTATATATGAACAGAAATAAATTTCAATAAATTTTAATGTGAAGTAAGAAATAATAACAAAAAAAAAAAAAATGATGTATAAGATGAGTTGTTTTTAATCAACTGGGAAATTAAAGCGTTTTGTGGCAGAGTATTAAATTTACAAGAAAATCGAAATGAGGAAGTTGAGGGAAAATGCAGTCACGTTTTATTTAAATCATAAAATCGTAAAAGTTTACAAAAAGGTCTTTTCAGTCGCTTCAAATTTCACTGATTATATTGGGTTTCTCAGTTTTATATATAGTAATTCAGTCTGGTTAAATCTTTCTTTAGTGAAGGAATTTGCTCAAGATCATTTTAAATTTAAACACGATCCTAATCATATTTTTCAAATAAATTCCTTTAAAGTCTATTACTTACGTTCGTTTAACGATCTCTGACATTTGTGATGGGCTCTTCCAGTGGTAAGCTCTAGATTATACCGGTGCCAGGTCTCTCAGGGATAATTGGCAATGAAAGACATAACGAATGTACTTGCTACAAAGGGAAGAAAGCTTGATGAAGTTACTCTGACGAATGCAAAATCGTTCCTATCGATCTTTTTATAAGGGTGATCTATGCATCCAGCTCAGCGAGGCTAGAGAACAAGAAAATATGGACACACGAGAATTTAATGCTTACTACCAGTCTAAAACCAATCACCTCTAGTGTTTTCTGCGAAGAATAATCTCCCAAGGACTTACAAACAACTATAGTGCGTTTCAGAATGAAATAATGACAGAGTTTCGATAGTCAGGAGTTACTTTTTTCATTAAAATTTAGGTCCCTGCATATAGTAACTACTACGGAAATGAAGAGCATATGGATATCTCCAACATAGCTTCAGTAGCAACTCCGTTGGGATTTGTTAACAATAATCTCTTCAGGTTCCTTCTAAAATGTTGAAAATACATGGAATAATCTACACCCATGAAGAGGGCTCAGAGGTTTCCACTTTCGCTGCGAATGACCTGCTCTAGGAAGTACAATACATGCAACCTTGGTGAATTATCTGGGTCCAAATTCAACGACCTGTTGATAGGCCTCACCACTATAGACTGAATCTAGTACAACAACACAGTCCTTACAATTCCTGTTAAAAATTTGCGCGTAGTAAACTACTACGTTAACCTATCAAGTACGAGGTTAGGTGAACAAATAGATTCAGACGAATATAGAGCATGCGAAGAGATCAGTGATACACTGAAACACTTTCTCTGTCGTTGCCAAGCTTTTGTTGAAATTAGATCCAAATATCGTGGGAACTGTGTTCATGAAACTGAGTTTCTGAATATTTTACGGTAATATCATCCAAAGATTACTTCAATGGCAGTTCGGAGAAGGTATCATTCAAATTACATGTCTCACCACTATAGGCTGGATCTAATACAACAACGCAGTCCTTACAATTTCTTTTGAAAGTTTGAGCATAGTTAAGGACTGCGTTAACCATCCAAGTACGATGTTAGGTAAACAAACAGATTTAGACGAATGTAGAGTGATACACTGGAACACTTTCTCTGTCGTAGATCCAAATATCATGGGAACTGTGTTCATGAAACTGAGTTTCTGAATATTTTACGGTAATATCTTCCAAAGATCATTTCAATGACAGTTCGGAGAATGTATCATTCAAATGATATAGACTGGATTAAGGGCGTGAATGTTGTCAATTGTGGAAACAAGGAAGAAATTCTTAAAATCCACAATTGGCAAGTAAAGAGGAATTAACACAGAGTAAAATTTCCATTATTATCAATAATAACAGTATGGATTCCACCACCCATAAGAACGATGGAAATCATTCTTCCAAGATTCACTGACGAATGCAATTTTTCCAACATCCTGTACCAACACTAGGTTCGAACCTTGACATAACCTTTCATTCATCTGTCACTATTATGGGGTGATCTTTTAATAACTCCGTGTCATCATCAACCTGTTCTGAAACAATAAAATGGATTGCATAATATCAAAGGCCTTATGGGCAATAATTGATGTAAAGACAAAAAAGATACTGGATAAGTGCAGTCTAAGGAATCCTAAAGGTAATTAAACGGGACATTACTCTATTAGGGCTTTTGCCAGTAAGTGGGACAATGATATACCGCACTCTTGCCATTGTCCCAGATTACAGGTTGAAATGGCATAACGGGACTCAGCCCTCGCAATCTACTAGGTTTTATCAGGGAAATCTGTTAGTTCTTAAGTTAAAGTTTATCGCTAATTTTCGGAAGCTCGCTTCATTTCCAAATTCAAGCATTGTGTTATGTAATTTTTGATCAACTTCTTTCAGGAATTTTAAGGTCGATTCAAGTTCTTGTTTCACGAGACACGTTTTTAATAATTAGCAGGAATGTTATCAAACATAAAAGTAACATATTCAAAACATAATACAAAACCAGGTCCGAGTTAAACTTCCACCTTAACCCTCTTATATAAATTCCTCAATATTTTAACCCTTCCAAAAACTCATTTTCATTACAACTTCAACTTATGCATTATAACTAATAGAAACATTTAATAAGCCCCGTAATTATCTAACAAATATTTATATACGAAAAAAGGCTTCATTTCAAAATTGCAATAACAACAAAAACAGAATAATAAGACATTCGGAAATAAATACAGTTACCACTATGAATTGTAATAATAATAAAAAAAACAAAATCATTAACAAATAGTTTAGTTCCGAGAGAGTGAGATACATAGAGACTGGTACCAACACGCGATATTATCAAGTGATGCTGAACGTATTGGTTTCCAGCTACAGCGCGCAACTTTGGGCAAAATTGCCAGAAGTAATAGAAATAAAATTAGGCTTAGGAAGTTGGTTGGTGTGAATCGTGTGTTTGTTTGGAAACATAATCGCCATATTAAATGCGGAAAACACCCCATAATTGTTCCGTTTGGTGTTGTTTCTATAGTTCCAACACTTTGTAAATCTCATCTAACATTTTCAATTTCATTTCCCGAACCGAAAAAGAAGATAGAAAAAAAACAAAATATACAAACTCATTGTTGCATTTATTATTGCAACAATACACATTTAAAGGCTTACAATGTTGGCAGCAACAGGCAGCCAATTATTGCGTATCAAGAAATTGGAGGAATTAAAGGTATTAAGTCGTTTTAAACATCTATCGAAAGCTTAATGTAGGGTGAAGAACGCGTTTTCCAAATTGAATGTTAATACTCCATGGATTCCCCTTTGCGATCGTTAAGAACCAAATTATATTCACAATATAGACTTAGACATGCCGATTTTGGGGAAACATATATATCATTATTTGAAATCGACAAGATCTATTTAGTTGATTGATTTCCGAATACCTTCTTAATGATCATCCGTCCTTACTGAAGGAATTGGCTTAAGGTTGATTCAATAACCAACCTTTTCAAAGGGATAGAGATTTTTTTTATACAGCCATGAGAGAGTCTTCTCAAATGCATATATGCCCTGACGAAGCATGTGTTCCAAGAAAGAATGACTAATGGTTTTGTATGTGCGTACAAGATCCGCTGGTTACAGCATCGAATTACAGTTATCACTTTTTGAACTTATCATCAGCTTTCTTAAAATCCATTGTAAGAACATAATCGTGATCATCCTTTGCTATCGCCAAAGCGGATAAAGTCGCTTGATTTGAAAATTTATTCATAATCTTTCTTTGTTTCTCGATCAACTCCGTTCAAGTTTATCTAACTTTGCAACTCTGCAAATTAATTATCATTTTCATTATTTCCGATCTCTGATTCATCAAGCATAATCATCTTTTGCTGGCGCCAAAGTCGATAAATCAAATTTATTTATAACCGTTCTTTGTTTCACGATCAATTTCGATCAAGCTTCGCTAACTTTGGAACACTGCCATTATCGTCCTTTGCTCCTGAAGGAATTCACTTAAGGTAAAATTTAATCAGTATTCCAAGTTCCCGAACATGAAAACGAATGAAAAATATGTCTTACGATGATCACTTTTAGAAGAATCAATCATCAGTGTCTTATATGACGATCACTAGTTTTCAATCATGATCATCCTATGTTATAGCCAAAACCGGTAAAGTCGATCGAACTCAATTTTGATCCGATAAAGTTGCTTAATCTCGATCATGATCATCCTTTTCTATAGTCAAAGCCGATTGGGCGGCTTGATTTCCAAATGATCGCTTTCATTATCATCCCTTGCTCTTTTAGTAATTGCCAGTTTTAGTTCCAATTTCACCCATTAACTAAAACAATTTCGCCTATAGACTACGAAAATTCATACAGTCTTTAATCTGCCAAGCCTCCCAAGTGTCTTCTCAATTACTTCCTAAACCTGAATATGAAAACGAATGAACTACAAACGGTATATATGGTTGGATGGATCCATTCGGTTGTGGTATCGAAAATTCTTGAGAAATTTACCCCTAAAGAGATAAAACTCTACGGTTACTGCTTTTAGAAGATTCAAAGTGCTATAGTCTGCCTCTCTCTACGGTTACTGCTTTTAGAAGATTCAAAGTGCTATAGTCTGCCTGGCAACTAGGTTACCAGAACTTTGGGTTGAATTTTGATTAGATTTTGTATAGACCGACATATGGAGCAATTTTTGATTGTACTGAATTCAGTTCACTCGAAGAAGGTCTTTCAAATAACATTCTGCAATCTGAAGTTATTGAATTCTGCTTTTAAGGAAAGTTGTGTGTTCACCTACTTCACAGCGTTTCAAAGATTCAACAAATGGAGAAGTTTTAGAAGATCAGGAATCTTTCTGATCCACTTTAAAGGAATCTGATCTGCAGAGGAATCTAATCTGCAGAAGAATCTGATCTGTAGAGGTTTCTTATTGATCTGTCATTGGATACAATTGTTTTCGACAATATTATTTTTGCTGCTCAGTAATACAACTGTAAGAAATTGGATTTCTGAAAATCTTACCGAAGTATTCGAACATGGTCCTTAGAGTTTTCTTTCAAATGCATAAAATGGGGTAACGGACATTCGACCGAGTGGACACTTGGGGTAAACAACATAACCCTTTAAGCATTATCACACATATAATGCAAACAAAACAGAGAAATGATCGCACCTTTAAATTCCTTTAATACACTGACTTTTAAAGCAGGCACGTTTTAAACAAAATTAGACAACTTGCCATTAGACCGGCACAATTTTGAAAACTCCTGTATGGGTGTGCGTGTGTGTGTTGCGATGAAATAACATGAAAAACCTGGCAATATCATTTAGGCCAAAAGAAGAAATGAATGAAATGGAAACAAAAATAACAATAAAACACAACACAATAAGTCGGCCGGTCTTAGACAACTTCTCTTTCTTTGCCAACCAGTGGTACATCTGTTTCTCTTTCTTTCGTAATATTTTGTTTTTTTACTACTTTTGTTTGTTGGTATTGTTGCGACTCGGAATTGATTCAGACCAGGGGTTTTATATGCTTTGCTCTGAACATTAAAGCCATCAGTTGATTATTTGGCATTTAAACGTAAACAACAGACACCAAAAAAAAGAAGAAAAATAATTCAACCAAAATAATATAAAACGTTTTAAACAAATTTGTAAAATTATTAATAAAAATTAAGTGAAGATTTTACAAAAAAAATTATACAAAACTTAAATAAATATTATTATTTTAAATTAATTTAACAAAAAATTATAACTAATTTATAAAAAAAATCAAAAGTATTTAAACAATTTTCAAAATGTTTATTAAATCATCTAAAGTTGTCATCATTTGTGCCTTCAACTTATTGTTGTTAACGGTTTGTCAGGCTAAAAAAGAACAACAGCAACAACAAAAAAGTCAACAAGGTAAAAATGGAAAAATTGATTAATACGCTTGGTTTGAGTCGTATTCTAAAGATACTTTGCATACATATACAGTGTCTCTCATAAGTATTCGAATTTAGGTAAACTATGAAAAGAAACCAAATTTAATAATATATTTTGTGTGGGAAATAAATAAATAAATTTGTTATATTGTCTAGATAGTCTTTAGTTTTGATATCACGCCCCTTAAAACTTGAAAACTTTACATTTACTTAAATTAGTTATGCTTTTTTTAAAAAAAGTCCATGAAACTACTTCACAAAAGTATGCGAATTTTTCCTGTATTTCATATTTGATCATATTATACGATACACACATTTTAGAATCGCATGGTTTTATGCTTAATATGGTTTTAAGGGGTTACTATCAACCGCATGGATATATTTTTGACCCATTTGGTCCACAATTTTGGGGGATTTGTACCCTCTTTTCATGTAATATCATTAAAATGGCGATTTTTGGCTATATTTGTAATGTTTTTCCAGAGATAAAACCAAAATTTAATATTGGAATTAAATAGAAACCATAGGGTATCTAAAAATAATATTTTTTGTTATAAGGATCTGTACTTAAACGTTCCAAGATGTATTTTTGCTATCGTTTTGCAGTTTCTAATTGAATTATCTGGATCATAAGTCCCTTTTCGTACCTCTAGGGACGATATTTTCCGACAAAGTTGTCTAGTGTATATTCATGTACATATTGGCACTAATGTATTTTAAATTTTCAATATATTATAGCGGTATACAACCCCAAAACATGCCTTAACAAAACGTCATCCTATATAGTAGATTTCAGTTTTTACTACTCGTAACTTTCGCGCTTATGTTGCCCGTTACAATAACACTGTAAGTCCTAAATTTTGGTTTTAATTTGATCATAGTAAATAATATTTAAACACATATCAACATTTTTGATGTGATCATAATGATATCGTGCCATGCAGCATGGAGGCCATTGGCATATAAAAATAATGATTTTACTATTTTGAATGGTGTTTCTTCGAGGCATGTTTTGGAGTTGTACACTTCCACAACACATTGAAAACTTAAAATGTATAAAAGCTGATATCTAAAAGAATATATACCAGAAAACTTTCCCCGAAAATAGTTGATCCTAGTATTATAAAAATGGACTTAAGTTCCAATATATTGAATTAGCGAAAGAAGAATGATCCGAATAATTTATCTTGGAACGTTTAAATACAGATTCTTGTAACAAAAGATATTATTTTTAGATACCCCAAGGGGTCTTTTGAGTCCCAATATCAAATTTTTGTTTTATCTCTGGAAAAAAGGAGAAAAATTTACAATTATGGTCAAAAATCGCTATTTTAATGATATTACATGAAAAAAGGGTACAAATTCCCCAAAATTGTGGACCAAATGGGCCAAAAATATATCCTTTCCGTGGATAGTAACCCCTTAAAACAATATTACGCATAAAAACCATTCGATTCTAAAATTTGTGTTGCGTATAATATGATCAAATATGAAATACAGGAAAAATTCGTATACTTTTGTGAGGCAATTTCATGGACTTTTTTTAAAAAAGCACAATTAATTTAAGTCAATACAAATTTTTCAAGTTTTAAAAAGCGTGATATCAAACATAAGGACTATCTAGACAATATAACAAATTAATTTATTTATTTTGCACACAAAATATATTATTAAATTTGGTTTCTTTTTATAGTTTACCCAAATTCGAATAATTATGAGAGACACTGTATATGTATGTAGATACTTATGGTGGTTTGTAAACTCTTTGTGCGTTTAAGAACAATGATCATGACAATGACTTTGTTAAGAATCGTCTGTTGCAAACAACAACTACAGAAAACCGGTTTTATTTAAAGAGAATCGTGTAAATGTAGTGTTCTTGGCAAAGTATATAAATATGTAGAAGACGTAGAAAGTGTAGCAAGTGAATCTTATTTAACACTGAAAGAAATTATTGTGTAAATTTAAGAAAAAATTTCAAAATATTTTGTTAGGATTAAACGATTAATCGATAAAAATTGACAATAATGATTTAGAGAAAACTTAAATCTGAATTGATTTTACGAATAATGTTAATCGATTATTCGGTTAATTTTTAATCGATTAATCGGATAATTCTAATCGATTATTCGAATAATTTTTTGTATTTTGGTTAAGTATTAATAAGATAAAATTTCGAATATTTAATAAACTATTAATCTTTTAAACATACAATTTAGAGTTAATTCGAATAATTTATTCGATTAATCAGATACATAATCGATTATTCGTATAAATTGTTGGTATAAAATTAGTATTTTTCATTTTTATTTTATTTACACATTTTTGTATAAAAAAAGATTTTTTATATTTAATCGATTAATCGCAAATTGTAATTAATTAATCGGTTAATTTTAATCGAATACTCAAAAAACTATAAAAAACTGAAAAAGGTATTTTTTAAATAAAATTTTATATCGAATTAGCGCAAATTTTTAATCGATTAATCGGATAATATAAATCGATTATTCGAATATTTTAATGCGATTATTCGTAAAAAATAGAACAAATTCGTGTTTACTTTATAAAAGAAAAAATTTTAACAAATATTGTCTTTTTTAAGAATTTGTTTAACAAGATTTAGTATTTGAGTTTAACCGAATATTCGAATAATTTAAATCGATTAATAATGAAAAAATAACGAAAAAAAATTATTCGTTATCTGTTTTATCAAAGAAAAAAAAATGTTACAAATATTTAACTTATTTATTCGATTAACCGAATACATTTCATCTATTAATCGGATAATTTTAATCGATTATTCGAATAACTTTTTGTACAAATCAAGTAATTTTTAATAGTTTATTTATTACAAATTTTTGTATGAAAAAGTTGTTATATTTTTAATCGATTAAAATAATCGGTAAATTTTAATTAATCGCTATAATTTAATCGAATATTTAAAAAACTATCAAAAGCTAAAAACGGAAATTATGTTGGAATAAAATCAAATCATAAAAATCAATTTAATAACGAAAATAATCGTTTTTAAACGATTAACCGAATAAATTATGTCGATTAATCGGATAATTTTAATCGTTTAATCGAATTATTCGAATAAGTTTTATCGATTATTCGAATATTTTTTAGGATTTTTTTCATATTAATTACAGAAAAAATATAAATACATTTATAAAGAACATTAAACTCGGAATAATATTCTTTATCATAGTATTGTTTTCAAACCGATTAATCGAATAAGTTTAATCGATTACTCAAATAACTTAAAGCAATTGGAAAACTTTCTTTCGAGTTTTTTGTTGTGTTTGCAGATAATTGAATTTATTTATGAAATGTTTAAGTTTAATTAAACGATAATTAATTAATCGAATAATTTTAATCGATTATTCAAAAACTTCTAAAAAAATTTAGTTAAAATTTATTAAATAATTTTTAAGAGGTTTTCATTAAAAAATTTAATTGAATGAATTTAATCGAATAATTTGAATCGATTAATCGAATAATTTGAATCGATTAATCGAATAATTTTAATCGATTAATCGATTTTTTTGTATTTTTCGTATTTTTTTGCAGAAAATGCAATTTATGGAATAATTTTCAAAAGATTCGTTTAATTAAATTTTAATGATTCGTTTAATTTTAATCGATTATTCGACAAATTTAAATCAAAAATTTAAATTTTTTAAACAATTTTAAATTTGTTCAATAAATATTCATACAAAAATGTAATCGAATGTATTTAATCGATTAACCAGATAATTTCAATCGATTATTCGAATAACTTTATAATGATTATTCGAATAACTTACTAACGAGTATTTTGTTTTATTCAATTTTTAAAGTTAAACGATTAGACGAATTTTAATTATTCGAATAATTTTAATCGATTATTCGAAAAATTATTTGTTTGTTTTAAATTAATCGACTATTCGATAAATTATTCTAAAACTTTAAAATTTATAAAATAATTTTCAATTTGTCAATAAGTTTTCAGAGAAATATTTAATCGAATATATTTATTCGATTAATCGGATAATTTTAATCGATTATTCGAATGAAATTCATTTTTATAAATAATTTTCAATTTGTCAATAATTTTCTGAGAAATATTTAATCGAATATATTTATTCGATTAATCGGATAATTTTAATCGATTATTCGAATAACATTCTAAAGCGTTTTCCGTTATATTTGCCGAAAATTCAAGTTGTTTAATAAATTCGAATAGTATGAAGCGATTAATCGAATAATTTTTATTCATTATTCGCATTATAAAGGGAAGTTTAAGTATTCTTCACATTTTTATTTTATTGTAATTTTAATCGATTACTCGAAAAAATATTAATTTTATTTTGATTATTTTTTGCAAAAACTGCTACATATTAATCGATTAATCGAATAAAATTTTACACATTTTTAATTTAATTTGCAAAACATGTTTAAAAGCGATTATTCGAATATTTTTTTAAACATTTTAGGATAGTTTCAAATGAATAGACGGAAATATATTATTCGATTATTCGAAAAGTTTAATAATAATTTCTTTTTAATTTGTTCAAATATTATTATTAAATATTTTTATTATATCTTCCAGAAATTTGGGAACAAGATCTAACCGATACCTTTAAAATCGAAGGCTCCGATCAGGGCATACAGAAAGTCAACCTCAAATGTGGTTCCGATTCCATGCATGTCATGTTGGAAACCGAAAAACCCTTCACCGGTGTCATGTATACCAGAGGAAGTTTCTATAAACAAGCAGCTCCCTGTTTCGTTAAACCCTCAACGAATAGTGCCAAAACTCTAGAAATGAATTTCAGTTTAGATCAGTGTCAAACCCAAAAGGAGGGAGAACTCTATTCCAATATCGTGGTCATACAAAATGATCCAGAGCTCATAACACCCGGAGATTCGGCTTTCTCGTTGGAATGTGATTTTAGACAACCACGCAGTGTGGATGTAGAGGCCAATATGCAAACCAGAGACAGGTAAATATTAGAGTTTAAAGCTGTTTAATTGTAATGTAAATATATCAATAAAACTTGCTAAATTAGACAACCACAAAAGCTACGAGGAGCAAGCCGACAACGCCAATAGATATTTTCTAAAAAGCAAATAAACTATAAAAGCTCAACTAGTTAATTTAAGCACAAAACAAAAGCTTGTTGTATGTTAAAAAAAATGAAACGATAAAATATGCCTTGAAATTGAAACTGTAAATATGAAAAGGTATTTGAAACTTGAAAATTACCAAAAAAGTTTTATAAAGCTAAACTTAGCTAAAAAAAAGCTTTAAATTTAAAAGCATGTTACTAAACTTAAACTTAAGTTATAAGCTTAACTGTATAACTAATAATATATTTTTTAAAATTTATTTAAAACTTACAGAATAGTTTATGCTTCAAAAATCTCCCTAACCAGTCCAGATCCCTCACAGGCTACACAAAAGAACACTTTACACACCACCGTCACTAGTGACACAGAAACAGTCACTTATATACCCAAACACAAGAAGTCCACAGCTAAACCAAAGAACACTAAACCAAAGTTGCAAGAAATTAAAATTAAAAATCATGATCATAGTCTTTTGGACGATGAGAATGATAATCTTGAAGATGAGAAAACTTTACACTTGGGCACCGTAGAAGATGTTACACATTTGTATTCGAATTCCAGAAAAGAAGAATTGTAGACTTGTTTAAAGAAATTTAACAAGATTCAGAAATAATACATACAAACACGCACATTTACTGGTAGTTGTAGTAAAAGCATGTCACTTTTAAAAGCTTGCACGTAGAGCTTTATCCCTTATTTTAAAACTTTATTTTAATTAGTAAATTTTAAGGTGAGAGGTGTTGATTTTATTTTTTTTTAATACTTTAAATTTATTACAGAACGTTTAATCTTGAAAATTATTAAGAATTCGATTATCCGGCAAAAAATTACTCAAAATAATCTATCAAAATTGGAATTCTTTCTGCAATAAATTTTCAAAATTTTATATAATTTTACTTTTGCCTTTACATTTAATAAGTTTTAATCGTTCTTTTATCTTTTTCATGCCGTTCTTTTTCCCCAACAGAAATTCTACAACCACAACTTCAAAGCCCGTTAAATCGAAATCATAAAATTGGATTTGGATTTTTTTTTTAATTTAAATATTTAATTTTGTAAAATAATTGTTATTCTTTTCTATGTATTATTTCTAATCCTGTGATATCTCTAAGTTTCAAATCCAAATAAAACAAATGAGAAAATTAAAGAAAAAAACTCTTGGTATTTGTGTTTACTTTGTACAAGGAATGGGCTTTTAAAATGCAATTAAATTATAAGATTATTGCTCCAGAACGACTAGAGGCGAACAAAGTTCAAACATTTTAAACAGTTGTACCAAACCCTATCTATCTATCTATCTATCTATCTATCTATCTATCTATCTATCTATCTATCTATCTATCTATCTATCTATCTATCTATCTATCTATCTATCTATCTTCTATCTATCTATCTATCTATCTATCTATCTATCTATCTATTATCTATCTATTATCTATCTATCTATCTATCTATCTATCTATCTTCTATCTATCTATCTATCTATCTATCTATCTATCTATCTATCTATCTATCTATCTATCTATCTATCTATCTATCTATCTATCTATCTATCTATCTATCTATCTATCTATCTATCTATCTATCTATCTATCTATCTATCTATCTATCTATCTATCTATCTATCTATCTATCTATCTATCTATCTATCTATCTATCTATCTATCTATCTATCTATCTATCTATCTATCTATCTATCTATCTATCTATCTATCTATCTATCTATCTATCTATCTATCTATCTATCTATCTATCTATCTATCTATCTATCTATCTATCTATCTATCTATCTATCTATCTATCTATCTATCTATCTATCTATCTATCTATCTATCTATCTATCTATCTATCTATCTATCTATCTATCTATCTATCTATCTATCTATCTATCTATCTATCTATCTATCTATCTATCTATCTATCTATCTATCTATCTATCTATCTATCTATCTATCTATCTATCTATCTATCTATCTATCTATCTATCTATCTATCTATCTATCTATCTATCTATCTATCTATCTATCTATCTATCTATCTATCTATCTATCTATCTATCTATCTATCTATCTATCTATCTATCTATCTATCTATCTATCTATCTATCTATCTATCTATCTATCTATCTATCTATCTATCTATCTATCTATCTACTATCTATCTATCTATCTATCTATCTATCTATCTATCTATCTATCTATCTATCTATCTATCTATCTATCTATCTATCTATCTATCTATCTATCTATCTATCTATCTATCTATCTATCTATCTATCTATCTATCTATCTATCTATCTATCTATCTATCTATCTATCTATCTATCTATCTATCTATTCTATCTATCTATCTATCTATCTATCTATCTATCTATCTATCTATCTATCTATCTATCTATCTATCTATCTATCTATCTATCTATCTATCTATCTATCTATCTATCTATCTATCTATCTTATCTATCTATCTATCTATCTATCTATCTATCTATCATCTATCTATCTATCTATCTATCTATCTATCTATCTATCTATCTATCTACTATCTATCTATCTATCTATATCTATCTATCTATCTATCTACCTATCAGCTAGTGGGATCTTTTGCATTACCGGTACATCTAATCCGCCGGGATTATAAACTGCCCGCAAGTTATTGTCAATATTTCGCATATGTTCGTTGCTATAGCCCACAGTGGGGCAGAATGGAAATTTTTTGGAAATAAATCTGGCATTTCTAAACGGCTGATCCGATCGGGATAAAATTGGCGTGAGCGTAGCCAAGGAGTATTCGAGTTTAAGTTTTGAAGATGAACCCTGCAGATGCCCCAGGGACGGCGCTGTGGCGGCTCAAAGTAGGGTACCTACGACATGTAAAATTTTTAAACTCGTGCCATTTTTTTTGTTTTTCACCCAAATACAAAGATTTTTATATTTTGTGAAAGCGCTCGACGAGATCTTGAAAAAACATGCTTGGACATACTACTTATCTCTTATAATATCCGAGTTATAGGCATTTAAAAATTTAGTGATACAAAATTTACCATACCTTGGTCCGCCTTTTTTTGAATACCGGGCGTAATTTTGGACCAAATGGACTCAATTTTTTCTTGTTAGTTAGACAACAAAATTTCCAATAATATACAAAAAATTTCAGATCAATATCGTTTACAGATCCAAAAATATACGTTTTTTAATTTAAAAATTCAAAAATTTTTAGATTTTTGGCGTTTTTTTGCCAAAAATGTGTCTTAACTCTTTTATTAATAAAATAAAATTTTTATTAAGAACATATAACAATTTTATAGTTTTCTAAAAGGTATCTTTACGCAGAACGCTTTGGCGTAAAAAACTAGTCCTATTTTTTGAAAATGTTGCCACTGCGTCCTTCCGAATATGACCTATTTTTTATCAAAACTTCAACTTTGGGCGACATGTTCTAAAATCCCAAAGCTGGGATCAGAAAACTGAAAGCAGTTCTGGAAACCTCAATATGTTTTCTATTTACTCCAAAAGTATTTTCCCAGCCCTGAAAGAAATGTGGACCCTATGGGCAAAAAAATAAAAAATCCCATTTTTGGGATTTTCATTCCTATTTTTGGGAATTGCGGGATGCCCTTTGACCTTTTCAATTTTTTTTTTGTATATTCTTATTTGAAATGACAAATTTAACAAGCGTTGAAAATTTCATTGAGTTTTGTTCATAAATAAAGATTTTGTCATATATTACATATTTGTTTAATTTCTAAAACTATGATTTATATCAAAATTTTAATAGGATCGCAGATAGCTACAACAATTTAGTCCATATTTATCCCTTAATATAATTTTTTAGTTAGATATGGAAATTCTCGACCCTTTACAAAAAATTTCAAGCCAATATCTCAATTACATTCAAAAATATGTTCATTTAAACCTGTGTCCTTTAATTTCATCTTTTTCATATTTTAGTATTAAGTATGACAGAACATACATTTGGTGTTGAATAAAATATTTGGACAATTTTTAAAAATTATTTAGTTAATTATTTTATTATAATATTGTATATTAAATAAAAAAAATTATAATTTTATTATGAGCCACGCACAACAACACCTAAATCACCCCACACAAATTACCTTTCCCGCCCACCGAAATATAAAACACAATTTAATACAATATCATCAGTTAGTATAATAGCTTTTTTTATTTGAACTGTTTATCTTAAACATAATACAAATAATTCTTACAACCTACTTATATAGTTAATTCCTAACACTACTTATTTTCTATAAAATAATCTGTCATATCGGTATACATATCCAGAAGGTAATATAAGTCCTTTAAATCTTCCTTGTTTTGAGATGATAGAGTTTCATAACAAATCCATCTTTTTCGCATAGTTGAAAGAACAGGATCAGAAGATAGAAGTAAACTATTAAAAATATCTTCATTCTGTGATTGCCTGGAGCATTTTCTTGAGCTGAATAGTTGAACATGCTTAAAATCTCGATTCCTCGCTTCCTGGGCTTCTTCTGTTAACTCTCCAAGTGGAAGAATATTCGATTCAATTATTATTTGACCATGACACAATACTTTGTGTACTGTTGGTGTTAGTTCCCTCCATGGATACAGAGATACAAGTAATTTAGAAATTTCAGATATATATTCCCCAAATCGATTTCCATTAATTTTATGTTTACTATTCAGTGCCATTAAAATAGTGTTAACTCTTCGAAGCAACTCCTTGTCGATTCCAGTTATTTTTGAAGTAATTTCAAAATCACGAAAAAACCTTCTCGACGTATTACCGTCATTTGTACTACCGCAACTTGAAAGTGGTTTGTCGATGTTTAATCCCATCTGAACTTTAAATTCTTCTTGGATTCTGCTTTTTTTCGCAGCTCTCAGTTCTTTCAATTCTTCATTATTTTTTGTTGATTTAGTAGGATAGTTTGTTTTTTTTTCCTGGATCGCCTTGTATGATGGTAATATATTGTGTCCTTTTTCATGCAGAGCTTTTCTTAATATTTGGTACTTATTTCGACTGAGACCCAGTTCCAACATAAGCGCTATTGCTTCCTCTTCAGTAAAATTTGATTATGATGTTGGAGTTGGTATACTTTCCACAATTCGCTTAAGTCGTTTTGGTGATGCATTAGGAAGAATAGTTGCAATATGTACGACATCCATATGTTGGTTTTCCTTTTTCAGCATTTCGTTAAATGTATCAGCAATTTCCTCATTTGAGATTGAAAAAAGTTTTTGTGTGACCCTCTTTTTTTTGACCTTGAACATAAGTCTTCGTATGACTTGCAAGGCGCTCCTATTGATGTGTTGTAAGTTGAGATTTCCGTAGTAGTTTCCGTCCAACTACAAAATTTTAATCGAAATTTCTTTTGATTTCCATCCACAGACTTACTTTTTACATCAAAAAGTTTTAAAAAGTTTTAAATTTTTGATATGCCTGTTTTGTCTACTATATGTAGTTTCTATATAATTTGAAATGTCTTCAATTCTTTCTGGCCCTTTTGAAGATATACTCCATAAAACGGAACACAACTCTTCGTACTTTAATGTAATCTTCATTGTAGATTTATTAAATATCAGAGAAGTTTACTTATATACCAATTCTTGTCATTTCCGATACAGGTATTCCAAAGTAAAAAATTACGAATTGTCTACCTATTAACATTTAGGACTATATTACTATAACCTGTAATTCAGTCATTGATATTTCTTATTAGTGAATGAATCGAAATTATCATTACCTGTACATTTTTACCTACATGATCATAAACGAAACAGAACGAAATGATCTGTCGAAAAAATTTAGGTAAAAAATAGTTATAAATTTTTGAAAATTTAAGCATAATAGGACCTTTCAATTATAAGGATAAGCAAACAAATAGAAAATAGGTAAATATAAGATTTAAATATGTGCTGTCATACTTAATACTAAAATATGAAAAAGATGAAATTAAAGGACACAGGTTTAAATGAACATATTTTTGAATGTAATTGAGATATTGGCTTGAAATTTTTTGTAAAGGGTCGAGAATTTCCATATCTAACTAAAAAATTATATTAAGGGATAAATATGGACTAAATTGTTGTAGCTATCTGCGATCCTATTAAAATGTTGATATAAATCATAGTTTTAGAAATTAAACAAATATGTAATATATGACAAAATCTTTATTTATGAACAAACCTCAATGAAATTTTCAACGCTTGTTAAATTTGTCATTTTAAATAAGAATATGCAAAAAAAAATTGAAAAGGTCAAAGGGCATCCCGCAATTCCCAAAAATAGGAATGAAAATCCCAAAAATGGGATTTTTTACTTTTTTGCCCATAGGGTCCACATTTCTTTCAGGGCTGGGAAAATACTTTTGGAGTAAATAGAAAACATATTGAGGTTTCCAAAACTGCTTTCAGTTTTCTGATCCCAGCTTTGGGATTTTAGAACATGTCGCCCAAAGTTGAAGTTTTGATAAAAAATAGGTCATATTCGGAAGGACGAAGTGGCAACATTTTCAAAAAATAGGACAAGTTTTTTACGCCAAAGCGTTCTGCGTAAAGATACCTTTTAGAAAACTATAAAATTGTTATATGTTCTTAATAAAAAATTTATTTTATTAATAAAAGAGTTAAGACACATTTTTGGCAAAAAAACGCCAAAAATCTAAAATTTTTTGAATTTTTAAATTAAAAAACGTATATTTTTGGATCTGTAAACGATATTGATCTGAAATTTTTTGTATATTATTGGAAATTTTGTTGTCTAACTAACAAGAAAAAATTGAGTCCATTTGGTCCAAAATTACGCCCGGTATTCAAAAAAAGGCGGACCAAGGTATGGTAAATTTTGTATCACTAAATTTTTAAATGCCTATAACTCGGATATTATAAGAGATAAGTAGTATGTCCAAGCATGTTTTATCAAGATCTCGTCGAGCGCTTTCACAAAATATAAAAATCTTTGTATTTGGGTGAAAAACAAAAAAATGGCACGAGTTTAAAAATTTTACATGTCGTAGGTACCCTACTTTGAGCCGCCACAGCGCCGTCCCTGGGGCATCTGCAGGGTTCATCTTCAAAACTTAAACTCGAATACTCCTTGGCTACGCTCACGCCAAATTTTATCCCGATCGGATCAGCCGTTTAGAAATGCCAGATTTATTTCCAAAAAATTTCCATTCTGCCCCACTGTGTAGCCGTAAAAAACAACAGACACCCCTCAGAGTAATGTATGTAGGGCTAAATGTTTGGAATGGTTAGTAGTTCTCCGGATATTTTTCGGGTTTCTAACTGATTTCCCACAGTGTATCCTATGTATTAATGAAGATCGTACTCCTTCGACCAAATACAACAGGAGCCATACCAACAGTGTAGTTGTGTGTATGTTGGCGCTGAAGGAGTCAGATATTTCCTGAAGATTGGCGAACATTCCACAAAGAAACTTCAGTTGCCAGATATTGTAAATGGACCGGAATCTACCAAGTATAATTGCAACCTAAGAATACTTAAATGGACGTCTCTAACTCACTTTGTAGTTGGAAAAGTACCAGCGTAAAATAGGGCTACACTCTAGGTACTCACGTAAAGCACTCAGTTAATGCAGAAAACACATAAAAAGTAATAACACTACGTCCCACATCAACATTCATCTAGGAAATCTTAATAATATTGAATCATAGGCTTTAAATAGGTTCCGGCACTTAATTTCAAAGATTTATCTTAAAAATTTTCATATACATATGTATGTACCTATATTGTGGTTAAAAACATAAAGAAAGTTAGCCCGAGCTTATTGCTGCACTTTAAGGTGATTGCAACTAATCAAACTCTCCACTTTATAGTATGTATCATTTACGAACAATTCCGGCTGGATATTTACTGCCTTAAAATAAGATTCTACACTTGAATTAAGAGATTTCGTGATCCTGAGCTCATAGCTGCACTTTATAGTGATTGCGGTACACATCACTTTAAATGTTGCAAAAGTGTCTAACCCATTTCCCCACTGTGAAGATGTGAGGTACAAGAAAAGTTATTAAACTCAAACTTTACTTAAGAATTTACAACATAATGAAACATTTTAAATAATATTTATTTAATAAATAGTGAAAATGTTTGTCTACTTACGGCTTAGTTTAGGTTTCCAGGTACTCCATGCTGCATGTTCTAATTTGATTGAATTTACCTTTTACCTTTTACTTTAATGATTTTTGTAAATTTATTATATATTTAAAGACTTTTATATGTTTTCTTACAAAATCACACACATTTTTTTGTGAAAAATTAATAAAACGTAAACTTACTACAAATAAAAGCAATCGGCACTACTCTTCACTTCTCTACATTTTGTTTAACAATTACTTTATTTTGATTCTTTTATTGCTTTTTTAGTATTCAACATAATTTATTGACTTATTTTGCCTTTTAAAACACAATTTTTAATAAATATTTGCACAAATGAAATTTTTTCACACTTTTACTTCTTTTTTCTCATCTACTACTGTTTTAGCGCCAAATACAATTTTCTTACAACAATTTTGACATTTCTAATATTCTTTTACATTTCTCAGTAATGCATGTACATTTGCCAAATGTTGTTGTTACTATTTCCGTTTTATTAACAAATGTAAACAATCAGTTGTGAATGAATTTTTTCCGTTATTTTCTTGTTTGGCTTTAAAAAAGTGCTGCCAGTTGGGTGGTTTTTAGTAATGTTTAGCGGTTTTAGCAAGGAATTAAAGGATATTGTGCCGTTTATTCAGTGGCATAGAAAATTTAATACTTTTAAGGGTTAAATTTGTATAAAACTTATGAAATTTATTTTCGCTTTATTTGAAAGACAAACTTTAAAAGTAATTGTAAAAAAATTTGAGATTTACCAAATTAAAAATTCATAAAGCTTATATGTTTATTCTTTGGCTTATATATTAAGTAAAAGAAACCACAATTTCTATTATTTTCATAAATTTCTTTATTTCTTTTTAACAATTTCTTTATTTTTTCCATTACGACGTGTACAACAAAGTTTTCCAATATATTAATTTGAAATTAATAATTTCACTAAAATAAAATACAAATAATAATAAACACAGAAAAAAATAATTGAATAAAATAAAATTTATTTATAACATTTTTGTAATATATAAAAAAAAAAAAACAAAATTAAAAATCACTTGATTTTAAAGCTAAAAAAGGCCATATAAAACAGATCCCTGCCACTATTCTCTCTGTTACATGTGTAAGAAGTTTAATATAAATTTCTTTATATACACACAATGAAAGAATAAAAGGCTTAGGGTTAAATAAAAATGCAGTTTCTTTAAAAACAATTTGTTTTACCAGCAGTCAACTTAACAACTTAGTCTTTTTTCCGCGTTACAACTTTAACTTAAACGAAGCCAGCTTTCTTTATAGAAATGTAAATTACACTTGAAGTGCATATTTGAGGGATTTTAGAAATAATAATGATGCCTTAAACAGTTAATAAAAATCTTAAGTATATCACTATTATTAGTATTTACATGTTGTATGTATAGCAGAAATTAGGGAAATTTTGTAATAATTTAAAGTCGGTAATAAAAATATCTTAAATTATACTATTTCCCTGTTTTATGCTGTTATTGGCAGTTTTGTTTTTTTAACTTAAAAAGCCTGAGTTTTTAACAAAAAGAAAGCTTAGCTTTTTATGTATGAATGTTGAAATGTTTTTTGGTAAGTAGATATTTTTTCAAAAGTTTTGTTTTTAGATGAGAAGGTGTCACGGTTTTTTCTTGTTTGTTTCTTAACTTAAAACTTAAATACGACCAGAGCAGTGTTATGTTTACATACACTTATATAAGGAAAATTTTTGTTTTTAGTAAATAGTAACCTGCTGTTTTTACTACAACTAATCAAAGGTATCGAACTTATTCCCCTTTGCCACCAGTTATGGATTTATGATCTAAACGTTCTTGTTCCGACAACCAGGCCATCTGTAAAGAGAATATAATATTAGTTGTTGACACCATTATCTAAGTCTTTTTTTTAAGTTTTACCTTTTGTTTGTGTTGAGCAGCAGCAGCTTCAGCCTTGTCTAATACCATTTTTTCGGTTAAAACACCATCTTCGGAAGCATAGACAGCAGCCTGCCAGGAAACGCCCAATTTGGAAATTTCACGACCAGACATACCCGCACAAATCTTGGCCATTTTCGAACAAGTGGCACCATAATCGAATTGTTCCAATTTAAAGCGTCTAAAAGGATTAAAATAATAAAATTTAAGTGTTAAATTTATTATTTAAGCTAAACTAACAAAATATATTGCTATTGTATTAAATATTTTCTAAAAACAAGTCTAATTTAATAAAATTTAAGTAAAATTGCTTAAAATATACAAAACATTGGGTTAAAATGGAATAAATCTACCGATAACAAACTTAATAATCTGGCAACACAAGTGTTAAACGCATTTCCGTCTAACGTTATCATTGAACGATGAATGTTTATAATGCATTTTATAAAACGGAGTAAAAACAACAATAGTAAAAATTAAGTACCGTTAAATACAATGTAAACAAAATGCTATCAATGTAGAATGAATGAAAATATTAAGGTGTAAAATCAAGAACAAATTGCACATTTTACCGAATAAATTGCAAACTATTAAATCCAATACAAGTCACTTTTAAATAAGAAAATAAAAATGTTCACTACTTACTTGGCACCTTCAGCAGCTGGTTGCAAAACATATTTATCAAAGTACAAACGCAACAAACGTTCACGTTCCTCAAGACCGGGTAAGGTAAATTCGACCATTTCATCCAAACGATCATTGATGGCATAATCAAACTGTTCGGGTGTATTGGAGGCCAAAACCAACATAAATTTCGAATTTTGTTCAGAGGTTCTATACAAGAAAGCATTTAAAGCGGCACGCAAATCTTCAGAAATATGTTCCGAAGAACGTTTACGCAAGAAAGCATCAGCTTCATCGACAAACAACAGCAAACCACGACGACTGGTTTGAGACCAATCGAAAACTTTGTGTATAGCAGTAACAGCTTCTTTGCCCATTGGAGCTACATCACCACCAGTCATAATGGCATAATCCATGCCAGAGTGTTCGGCCAACTTTTTGGCAAACATAGTCTTACCGGTACCGGGTGGACCGTGCATCAAAACATTACGATACATGCCCTTATTAATGCGTGTGTTCTTGGTGGCAATAGCAACATCACGTAGACGTTCTTCCAATTTAGGATTGAGTACAACACCCTGTAAAGCATCGGCAGGTTTGGATTTAAGTTTCTTGATGTATTTGACAGGATGTCTGACAGCATCGAGCATGGCAAAACGAGAGGTTTCACCCACCAAAGTGGGTTTGCCAATGCGTGATTCGACATAGCGTGAGGTAACACCGGTAGCTCCCTTGGCAGCATAAACACCCAAAGCCAAAAGGGAAAGACCACCAGCAGCGGTTAGAACCTTATCCCAATCTGTAAGCATGGCCTCAACACCGGCACCAATAACAGAACCAGCAGTTCTAAAGTGAAGTAGAATGAAAAAATTACACATAGTAATTGAAAACTTGATAAAGAAGGCAAATAAATAATTGTTACTTACTTGATACCCTCCAAAACGGTGGTACGTTGTTCCTGGGCTCTCAAGCGGATTTGTTCCAAATTAATATCACGATTTTCACGATCTACTTTAGCCTTGACACGCATTTCATGTTCCAAAAGTTTCAAACGATTCTTTTCTTTCATTTCAATTTCATGTTCAATGGTTTGACGGCGCATAGCTTCCTGGCGAGCAACACTTTCCTCTTGTCTAAGAGTTTTAATAAAATATTCAGAAAAATAAGAGCTATTAATATAAAGGATTTAACATACTTTCTTAGATTTTCCTCTTGGACACGTTGTTGTTGTATCAATTGATCTTCATAACGTTTACGGGACAACTGATCTTGATATTGGGCACGTTGCTGTTGTTGTTTGGTTTCTTCCTAAAATATTTCAAATCGATTTTAGTTATTTATTTTTCATTTTATTTAATAGTATGGCAAATACTTACTATTAAAGTTTTTCTTCTTTCCTCATGGTCAATACGTTTTTGTTCCACCTTGGCTTGCTCGATATGAGCCTCATACTCTTTAACTTTTTGTTGATATTCCTGTTGGCGTGTTATTTCCTGAGCCTTAGACAATTCTAAAGCTTCACGGGCATGTTCTATGGAAAATAAAAAAAAACACAAACAATTTAATTATCATACATACAATTTGCTACTTAATTGCCTTAGAAACTATTGTTATCATCATTATTACAGCACATGTAGTTTTGTATGTATGTACATATGATTATGCAATTACTGTATGTGCGTAAACCCCCCCTCCCTTTTCTAATTTCTTCAATATATACACGATTTCATCATCTTTTACAAATAAATTAACTTACTTGATCTTTCCAAAGTACGAGCAGCTTCTGCGGCTCTTTCTAAAGCAGAGGAATCAAAACGATAGGCCTCCATGGCCTTGCGTTCAGCTTTGGACAATTGAGCATCACCAGACCTTTCTCCGGCTGTGTTACCATCTGGATTACCACCATCGGCACCAGCCATTTCTTGAGGCTGTTGTGGCCTATTTCTACCCAATAACCAAGACATGATCCAAAAAACTTAAAGTCACAATTTTAATTGATAAATTCCGAAAGTTTCCGTAATTTTTTTGCCAGTTTTCATGCACGATGTGAAAAAAAAACGTGATAAAGACGTAATGATGATGATTATATTGTATTTAAAGTGTATATATACAGTGGCGACAAAAGCACAGCTGATTAATTTTAATATAACAAAAACAACAGGATAATTTTGACAACTTGTTTAATATAACAAGAACAACAGGCAAAATTTGACAGAATGGTATATTTATAACACAAACAATTGCTTGTGGTTGTTGTAGATGTTCCCTCCCTGCCAGCAACTCAACTAACTTTAAATGCATTAAAAGCCGGCTTTTTCATCAACTAGTTATGGTTGATTCTTGGATTATTTTTAATGGAGCCAACTGACTATTTTAACATGGTGATGTCATACGCAGTAGTCAATTGTCCGACTCTGCATGACTTTTCAACTAGCTTAAAGTTAGTTACTAAAAAATTAGCTTAAAGGTAACTCTTTATTAACTAACTTAAAGTTAGTTGCAGAAAAGTCAAGCAATAGTTTTCTTTTGAATTCCCTACTGTATTAATTAATTATATTTTAATTAAATATATTTAAAATTTAACTACTAGTTATCTAAATTACATTTCGGTTTAATACAAGTTCTGATATTAGTTCGTTAAAATTAATAGACATCAGTTTTCTGCAGGGGAACTAATAATAACACCGGTACCCATAAAATTATGAATGATTTGTTCATTATTTCCATGATTCCCATTGATCCAAATCTAAAATAAATTTGAAAATGTTTTGTGTAATGTTAACTGTTAATGTATTATATTTACAGTATTAATCAGCAGAATTTAGAATTTAGGGACCGAGTTTTAAAATATTTAACCTTTTATGATTAATTTTTCCAATTTACTGACTCAAATTTCACAACGTATAGAAGAAAATGACAAAAATGTAAAACAAATTCCAAATAATAAAGAAACATGAGAAAACATGTCGAAACAAAATGCTCTCCAGATAATTTTGGGGTACTCCCGCATTATATGATAGTTAGCTTGTAGCTAGTCTTTAAAAGTCGGTTGTTTACGTTAATAAATACCAAATTTTGGAACATTTCTGCATTACATTGTTGTTCGTTTATAGTCAGTCTACTAAAGTTAACAAATAAAATCATAATAATAGAGAAACAAGAGAAAACATGTTGAAATACAATTAATTCTCTCCAGATAATTTTGAGGCACTTCTGCATTACATTATAGTTAGCTTGTAGTTAGTATTTAAAAGTCGGTTCTTTACGTTGCCAAATACAAAATTTCGGGACAGCTCTGCATTACATTGTAGTTAGCTTATAGTCAGTCTGTAAAAGTAAACTAGAAGTGAATTTTTCTCGTAGTCGACTACAAAATTGCTGGCAGGGCTACAAGAAATGTATGACCGAAACTAACACATACAAAATGATTTCACTAACACTCTTGCAACATTTTTTTTATAAAATT
This sequence comes from Lucilia sericata, assembly GCF_015586225.1. NCBI lineage: Eukaryota > Metazoa > Arthropoda > Insecta > Diptera > Calliphoridae > Lucilia > Lucilia sericata. The sequence continues at coordinate 555,967 of NW_023994148.1, read as the reverse complement.
GCTAAAAAAAAAAATAGTTAATGGATAATTCCATCAATAATGACAGTCAAATGACCGGTAAAATGACTGTTAATGTACCCAATGTGTGGTAAAGTGTTTCATTTGCATATGAAAGAGTGAAACAACTACATTTGACTGTACTGTGTTTTAGAGTTATATACAAAGTAAATTTATAAAGTAGACTCATTTGAACAGCTGACTATTTTTTTTAAACTTGCTATTTGTGGACTTACTTGTCAAAAATGTTTATGTTGCCATATTTGTTTTCATTTTAACGCTTGCTTTTGTACAAATTTCTGAGTAATTTGTTGTATTTAATGTGAAAAAGTGTATTTTAAGTGTATAATATTTTTAAAAATGTTCTAATTTTTAAAAAATAAAGAAAACTCTGTGACTTTTAATATAAATAACAACATATTTTTGGAAGGTACAACAATAATGCCATATTTTCCATTAATTATTGGTTCATTTTTGTAAACAAATTTTGACAAGTGAGTATTTCGAACAAAAACAAATTGCCTGTGGTTTTTGTAGACGTTTGTTGTACAACAACTCGTGTCGCTACTTTATTAATTTACTTTGGTTATATATTTCGACGTTATAAATTAATTATTTCTGTAAAAGCCAAAGATCAAGAAGCGAAAAATTTCAAAATTTACAAAGTCTATAAATTATTGAAAATAAAGAGAATTATTATAAACAGAATTTAAAAATAGTGCAGGAAGTGGAGCTGAAGATAAACACTTCGGAATTTAATCAATCTATGGTAACATGATTACTTACTTTTAATTTTTATATTTCGATATTTATATGTATTTCTTACAGACAACTTATTTCCACAAATTAAAAGGAGCATCAGCGGATTTAAGATCCTGCGAGGTATGTAAAATGGTGAAATGATTGTTAATTTATGTACATGCTTATTATATTAATAAAATTAACAAATATATATCTTATAATAATAATAAATTGTGTTTTATTATAAATTGGTATAGCCGTCACATTTGACGGATATATTCATCACATATGATTAGTCAACAATGACCGATAAATACATCATTTTTAATTTGTTAACTGTGATGGATATATCCATCAAGCATGATCAGTCAATCCTGACTAATATTTATGTCATCCTTGGTTAGTAAACAACAAAAGAGTGAGGAGCTCAAATATATGTTTTAAAGTCGATAGAATTCATAAGTGCAAGGGAGAAAAAAAATCACATGTACACAAATGTTTCCATCACTTTTGTCCATTTGCCTTAAGAAACTGATAGAAACTTTGCTTTACGCTGTGATAGAAATAATACATCAGTAGTGCCAGTCAAATGACCTATCAAATGACTGTCACTGTTCTTGTAGGGTTTGTTGTGCAGCAAGTATTGTTGTCACCTCATAAATATACTTTGGTTGTATTAAAACGAAACAGAGTTGTAAAATATGTTAGTAATAGAAAATAGTACTTTTATTTTGAAGTAAAGCAAAAGCTATTAATTTACAGTGAATGCCAGTAAGAAAATGTAAACAAGTTGTTCACTAGAATATAAACGGCTAACGAAAAACAATGAACGACAGAGGATTTTTTAAATTTAATTAAAAATTAACAAAGTTTTGTTTTTATTATACATACATATTTAAAAACAAATATTTCTGAATGATAAGGGACTCTCTCGAGATAGCAACAAATTTAATTTTAGCAACAATGCTAAAGTTAGTCGTCCGCGGTTGTGTTGCCAATTGTAAATAATCGGCTTTTACAATTTATTGTTGTTGCAAATAACTGTCAATTTTATTTATTATTTGTTGTTGTCTATTTGTTTTGTAAACAATTGTATATATACAAACTGTACGTTTTTTAGTTATTTATAGGAAAAAAACTGTAAATTTTTAAGAATTCTATGAAAATTGAATGAAACAATTATATCCTAATTATTTATAAGTTTTCGCACAAAATGACTACTCAAGATCCATTAGAAAGTCAACAACATTGTCGTACTTGTTATAATTCAAAAAGTAATTTACAATTACTAAAATCTCTGCCAGAATCCTGGACAAGCCGAAATGAACCTAAAACCTATGCCGAATTATTAACAGAAGTTTGTCAAATAGATGTAAGTTATTTTTTAGAAAAATTTATAAAAGTTTTCTTATGGATTCTCTGTAAATTTGCAGTTTATGGAAGCAGTTTCTCCCTTAGACCTTTGGCCGCAATATATTTGCTTAACGTGTTGTGAAAAACTTAAATCTGCTTATGATTTTATACAACAAACGCATACAATTAATAAATATTTAAAAACACTTGCTGGTCAATTACAAACTAAACAGAATCACTTTATAGAAATACCTGAATTGAATATTCCTTTGGAAATTAAAATGGAAACAGACAATGATGTGGAGATAGCAGTAAATGTAGCGGTATTACAGAATAATCCCTTGGAAAGGAAAGAAGAAACTGTTGAAACCGAAACTGTAGCAATTAAAGACAGTCTCTTGGAAAGGGTAGAAGCTGTTAAGTGCGAAACAGTTGCCTTCACAGACAAAGACTGTGAAGATAGGTAAGTGGGAAAATAATTTAGAAAAGGGATAGTAACAATGTTTAGATACATTTGTTTATAGTTGTGCAATGATCTTTTAGTTTGGGCAAAAACTAAAATTGAATTTGTTGTATTAAGTCGTTATAAATAACGGTATTGTAAATGTTAAATCGATTTTGTTCCAAAAAAAATACTTCCAAAACTTTAACTCTAATTGTGTATGCCTCCGGTAGGTTAGAAGGTAGTGTTCAACTCTGTCAGACCAAAGGTCGTAGACTCGATTCCCCCCAGAGGCACTGGTAGTATGTTACTAACTAACCTAGACCAATTCCGTAACTAAATATTATTCTAACAAAATTCATTTAACAATCTGTTATAGAAACAAAACGAAATCAATTTTATTAACAACCGTTACTTTTCTTCTTTTTTTTAGTACAAACAATAGAAATGAGAACTTTAGAGATAAGAATGAAAATAATACAACACCAGGCCTAGAAATTAATAATAATAACATCGAATTCCAATGCGATAAATGCAAAATAATATTTCCAAATGCCTTAAAATTAAAACGCCATAAATACAAACATTGTCCTCATTGCGATTTATTTTTTAAAAAATCCTCTAGTTTAAAATACCACATATCGACTAGGCATACAGCCGAGAATAATGCAAATATTTTAAAAGAAAAAAAATTTATCTGCAAAAAATGTTTGTATAAGTTTAAAACTTCTGGACAATTAGGTCATCACAATTATCGTTTTCACATGCCATCAGAATGTATATTTCTTTGTTCGCAATGTGGTCACACGTTTGAAGAATCCGACGAATTTAAAAAGCATATGCTAGACGAACATAATAAAAATGTGCTGGTACGGAATATATTTAAACTGTCCTGTAATAAATGTGATTTTAAGGCCTTAGGTCGATATCATTTAAATAAGCATAATCATAAAATGCATAAAGATCAATAATTTCATTTATTTGTTGTTATAAGTAAAAGTTTTTTTAATAAGAAATTCTGAAATATTTTTTTATTTTCTATTTAGTATCCTTATAAAAGTTCTTTGCCAGAATGGTATTCATTTAATTGTTTAACTACTTTTTAGTGTTATTATTTTTTATATATTTTTTAAAAACTTGAATTTAAGAAAATTATTTTATGTTAAGAAAATAAATGGTTTAATATGAGAAAATTAAAAAAATATCGTTAAAATTTAATAAAGATTTATATAGATAGATAGATAGATAGATAGATAGATAGATAGATAGATAGATAGATAGATATAGATAGATAGGTAGGTAGATAGCTCGCTCGCTCGCTCGCTCGCTCGCTCGCTCGCTCGCTCGCTCCTCGCTCGCTCGCTCTCTCGCTCGCTCGCTCGCTCGCTCGCTCTCTCGCTCGCTCGCTCTCGCTCGCTCGCTCGCTCGCTCGCTCGCTCGCTCGCTCGCTCGCTCGCTCGGTCGCTCGCTCGCCCGCTCGCTCGCTCGCTCGCTGCCGCTCGCTCGCTCCTCGCTCGCTCGCTCGCTGCTCGCTCGCTCGCTCCTCGCTCGCTCGCTCGCTCGCTCGCTCGCTCGCTCGCTCGCTCGCTCGCTCTCGCTCGCTCGCTCGCTCGCTCGCTCGCTCGCTCGCTCGCTCGCTCGCTCGCTCGCTCGCTCGCTCGCTCGCTCGCTCTCTCGCTCGCTCCTCGCTCGCTCGCTCGCTCGCTGCTCGCTCGCTCGCTCGCTCGTCCCTCGCTCGCTCGCTCGCTCGCTCCCGCCCCCCTCCCTTCCTCTTTCTTTTTTCTACTTATAGCAGTAATTTCGATGACACGGAATATAGAAATGAGGCTACAGAAGATAGTATGGATTATATAAACAAGAACCCCGTAAAATCCCATACAAATGAAAACTGCCCTCCAAATGTTAACCTGTTCTGAATGCAATAAATTATTTACTACCGTGCATAAATTAAATCGCCATAAACGTTTCACCCATGTTCCTGAAGAAAAGAAACTACCTTGCCATCTATGTGATTTGAAATTTTCACGAACCTATCACCTAAAAAGGCACTTAAAAACTGTACACACTCCTAGTAAAAAAGTTGAAATAGCTAAAAAAGATAAACCCAAAATAGTGAATGACATCAATACAGCTGTGCCCTGTAATGAATGCGGGAAAATATTTCATAATTTACGGAAATTGACACGACACCAGCGTCATGCTCATGTGCCGGACGAAAAGAAGTTCGTTTGTCATATGTGTGGACAAAAATTTGGACGATCTGATCATTTTCGTAGACATATGCGTAATTTACATCAAACGGATGTAAGTGTTTTAGAGCCAAAGCGTCAAATACGCCTGAAGGATAATCGCTTCGCATGCGATAAATGTGATCGCAGCTATACGAGACGTTGTCGTTTGTATAAACATGAAAGGGAAATGCACCATGACGAGTGAAAAGTTATAGTATTATAAAATAGAATTATTGTAAAAATTTATTTATTTAAAAATGTATTATTTATTTTTTAAGTAAAAAAGGAAAATGTATGTTTGCAATATTATTCGAATTGATTTGTGACAATTTTAAAAGGAGTTATTTGGTAAGTTTCTATCTATCTATCTATCTATCTATCTATCTATCTATCTATCTATCTATCTATCTATCTATCTATCTATCTATCTATCTATCTATCTATCTATCTATCTATCTTATCTATCTATCTATCTATCTATCTATCTATCTATCTATCTATCTATCTATCTATCTTCTATCTATCTATCTATCTATCTATCTATCTATCTATCTATCTATCTATCTATCTATCTATCTATCTATCTATCTATCTATCTATCTATCTATCTATCTATCTATCTATCTATCTATCTATCTATCTATCTATCTATCTATCTATCTATCTATCTATCTATCTATCTATCTATCTATCTATCTATCTATCTATCTATCTATCTATCTATCTATCTATCTATCTATCTATCTATCTATCTCTCTATCTATCTATCTATCTATCTATCTCTCTATCTATCTATCTATCTATCTATCTATCTATCTATCTATCTATCTATCTATCTATCTATCTATCTATCTATCTATCTGTCTGTCTATCTATCTATCTATCTATCTATCTACAAGAGTCCTTCCCAAAAAATCTACTTTATAACCCAAAGTCTTATTAAAATTCCTTTAAGTTGTTTCAAAATTACAATAACATATCAATTTAAGAATTCAGCCCATTGTGTTTCAATGATTTCGTCTAAAATGAAGTATTCGATTAAACACTTCTAAGTACCCGATACATTTCTCAAAAACAACAACACTAATTTCAAACAACAACAAAAATAAACAAACAAAAGTATATGTAAACAAAAATTTGCACAGGAAAATTAAATATTTGTTTATCTTTTTAATAAAAGTTAAGAAATAATGGATTTTATAGAAAAATTAGAAAAAGAACAATGTCGAGCGTGTTATAATTCCACCAAAGGTTTAAGATACCTAACAAGTCTAACCAAATGTTCGGGCGAGGATCAACAGCAAAAATCCTATGCTGAACTACTAAAGGAAGTGGCCAATATAAATGTAATTTCTTTGGTTTTATTTATTTTGGTACAATATCACTTTTTGTTTAAAAATTTCCATAGATAAGGGAGGATTTTTATAAAGAGCAAATGCCCCATTCAATATGTGAAATTTGTGTACGCAGACTAAAAGCTGCATATACTTTTATACAACAAACCCAGGAAGTTAATGAACGTTTGCTAGCCATTGCCGAGCAATTGGAAACTGATAAACAGCTTAAGTGTTTACAAGAGCCACCGGTAGATATAGTTGTTACGGATACTATTAAAGCAGAAAAAGAAGAGGAAATGGACTATTTGGGACAGATCGAACCGGAATGTTTTGTAGAATTAAAGGTAGAGGAACCGGAGCATAAAATGGCCATAGATAACTGCAGTGAAGATGTTTTAAGTTTGAAAAAGGACAAGGAAACTTTAAAAGAAGAGTAAGTTAGGTTTTTTTTATAATTTCAAAACTTAAGGAGTTTAAATTTTAGCCTTAGTTTAACTTTAAGGGAAGATAAACGTCCTCTTTCGGCAGAATCTGATAATGAAAATGTTAAAACAAGAGACCAGGTTGATACCAAAAATGATTCTAAAGACAGTAGTGAGTTTTCTAATGATGATAAAAGTGTCAACAACTCAGATTCAGATTGGAAAGATGACAAAGTTGCTGTTGAGAATACAAAAGTTAAAAAGAAAACCCGCACAAAATGCAAAAAATCCTCCTATAATCCCGATGATGATATTGCTGTACCCTGTGAAGAATGCAATAAGATATTTAACAATTCCAAAGCTTTGGCCCGACACAAACGCAATACACACATACCGGAAGAACAAAAATGTACCTGTCCACTGTGTGGCCGTAGATTTTCACGTTCTTGTAATATGTATAAACACATGCGTACATTTCATGGTCCCGATTCAGTTCCTCTAATACGTAAACCTTCCACTAAAGAACGACAGTTTCAGTGTGATAAATGTGAACGAAATTATACTAAAAAGAGTCATTTGAACTTACATATAAAAGAAAAACACAGCAATAATGAAGAGGGGACAGAAAAGCAAACATCGACTAGTGAGGAAACTGCGCAGGCTACTGGAGAAGATTCTGTTAAAAAGGATAAACCTAAAAAGAGATATGAAGTACGTTCCTTATGTTCCATATGCGGTTCTTCATTTGCCAGTCGTACTCATTTGGTAGTACATATGCGCCGTCACACAGGAGAGCGTCCCTTTAAATGTGATCTCTGTGATCGCGCCTATCCGCGTCCCTCGGAACTCGTGTGTCATCGACGTATACATACCGGCGAAAAACCGTTTAAATGTAAGATTTGTGATAAAGCTTTTCGTGTCTGGAGTAAAATGAGCAATCATATGCGTTCCCATACGGATATAAGACCCTATAAGTGTACACAGTGTGAGCGAAGTTTTAAATATTCCAAAGATTTAAATATTCACTTTCGTATACATACGGGAGAGCGTCCCTATAAGTGCAATGTTTGCGGCAGTACATTTACTCAAAGTAATACATTAAAAGCTCATCGTTCAAAATTGGGCCATATGGATGAGGTGGTCGTCAATAAGGAGCCAGTAGTTTAGGTGTATTTTTTGAGTTTTAGTAATAATATTGTTGCAATATTTTGCATTTTTAAAAAATTTTATATTTATTTTAAATTAAATTAAGTTTAATTTTAATGTCTTTTACAAATAACTGGAATCTAATTTATTAATTATAATTAATTATTAAAATTTATACATCAGTATTTCTTTTTCCTTGTGTAAAATAAAAATACATTTAAATATTTCATCTGTGTTTATATTTAAAAAAAAACATTCGGATAAATAGGAATAAATTTGCAAAATGTTTGATTTATCTGACAAAGTTTCAAATCTAAAACGATTCATTTAGAATAATGATATCAACAAAAAACATTAATATATTTTTAATTAATTTTTATTTCCTTTTTAAACACTTAGGACCGGTTATACAGTTTTCACTAAAGGAAGAAATTATTCTTAGGTTTTGAAAACTTCATATAATTTTAAAATAAATACATACAATCTACGTAAAAATCCGAAAAATGTTATTTCTTTTGATAAGTAAGCTATCACGCTTTTCTTCACATTCTCACCATTAACAGAAATTCACCACTTCAAAATAAAAACAACTCACTAACTTTTGGTTTGTTCGTTTTACAGGCATTCTCAACATTCGCTCCCAAACAACAAAATATAATAGTAAATAAAACAGAAATAACAAATTTGTAAAAGGAAAATAAACAAAACATTTTCTAAATAAAAATAAAATAATTGTTTTTACATTTTAATACATTTTAAAGAAAAGAAAAAAATGAATACCACTGAACAATTAGAAAAGCAACAATGTCGTACATGTTACAATGCCACCAAAGGCTTAAAACCTCTGACAGATCTGACCAAATGTGGTGGTGGCAGTCAACAGATATCCTATGCTGAACTGCTGGCTGATATTTCCAATATAAATGTAAGTAATTTAACTTAAACATGAAGCTTATTTGTGGCTAACACTTTTTTCGATCAGATAATGGACGATTTTTACAATGAATTGCCACAATTCATATGCGAGACCTGTCAACGGAAATTGAAAGCAGCCCAGGCATTTATACAGCAAACCCATGAGGTGAATGAACGTTTAATAGCAATGCTGAGTAATCAAAAGGATACATCCGCTGTAGAATTCACATGTTTGGAGGAGGCTCCGGTGCAAGTTAAAATGGAATTTGAGGACAGCTTGCCAGAAGTAGAACCTGAACCACAATGGCATGATGAACTGAAAGATGATGGTGACGAAATTCCTGCTGGTTTAGTGAGCGGTGTGAGAGAGGGCAATGATAGCGGGGACTTGTAAGTTATTTGATTTTTATTTATTATTAATAGTCAAAATATTGAATGTTATCCAAAGCGTGCATAGTAAATTTTTCTAGTCTAGTCTAAAGTCTAGTGTATAGTCTCTAGTATATAGTTTAGTCTGTAGTTTAATCTATAATTTAGTCTATAGTCTAGTCTATACAGTTTAGTATGTAGTCCAGTCTATAGACTAGTATAAAGTCTAGTCTGAAGTCCACTCTATAGTCTAGTTTAGTATAGTATTGTCCTAATTTTTTCAGAAGAATCGATTTTTCAATATTTCAAATGCTGCGGTTCATTTCACAAATTGTTCTATGCGAACTTGTTCATTTTTTTTACACAATTTCTTTCGAACTAGTTAATATGAACATATGAATCGTTAAATGTGTCACAATATTCGATAGGAGTCGGTTAATTTCCCCTCAAATAGTATTTTTGAAAATATAAATGAGTTTATGCAAATGTTGCTGAACGGACGATAAATTTTCTCCTTTGATTCTAGAGCAAATGTTAAAGGGAGGATCGAATCCAAACCAGACATTTATATTATAAAAAGTGTTAAAAAAGAAGATGATAAATCTATAAATAATTTAAAAACAAACAAAGATTCACTAAATCAAGAAAGCGAAAGCAACAATGAAAACGAAAAAGATTGTGAAGAAAAGCAATCAGATAATATTGAAACACAAGAGGAGGAAATAAAGAAAAATAATGAAGAAAACCCTCTTGAAACAACCACAAGTGATGAGGATGATGTGGCTGTTGCCTGTAAAAAATGTGATAAAGTATTTAATAATTCCAAAGCCTTAACAAGGCATTTACGCACCACCCACATACCAGATGATCAAAAATGTTCGTGTCCAATATGTTTTAGAAAATTCACAAGAGCCTGCAGTATGTATACACATATGCGTACATTTCATGGTTCCAATACTGTGCCCTTCGTACGAAAACCCTTAACCCAGGATAGGATGTTTCAGTGTGAAAAATGTCCCAAAAATTATACACAAAAGAAATATCTTGATGTTCATGTCAAAACTAAACACACACAAGATAATGAGCAGAAGGAGGAAAACAAGGAAATACTGCCAAAAATATACCATAAACCTTTGTGTTCCATTTGCGGCAGTTCATTTCCCAATAAAACTCATCTAATGGTACACATGCGTCGTCATACGGGTGAGCGTCCATTTAAATGTGATCTCTGTGAACGTGCCTTTCCCCGTCTGGTAGAGTTGACTTATCATCGACGCATTCATACGGGTGAAAAACCATTTGAGTGTAAAATTTGTGGTAAAACTTTTCGTGTTTCCAGCAAAATGACCACACATATGCGTTCACATACGGATATACGACCCTATAAATGTTCACAATGTGAACGCAGTTTTAAATATTCCAAAGATTTAAATATACACTTTCGTATACACACTGGTGAGCGCCCTTATAGTTGCAATGTTTGCGGCAACACTTTCACCCAGAGTAATAGCCTTAAAACTCATCGTGCCAAATTGGGTCACATGGAAAGTATTTCGGAATCTACAGATGTTATAGTTTAGATAAATAGTTTTACAAATGTTTTGTTGTAAAAATTGTAAATAAATTGTAAATAATGGAATTCTATTCGTTGTTAATGGTTATAGACTATAGACCTTTAAAAATAGTTTAGGCTTTGTACTTTAGTCTATAGTATATAGCCCAGACAATAGTCTATATACTAGACTACACTACACTATAAACTAGACTATAAACTAGGAAATTTACTGAACCCGGTTTACTTGGAATATATTAAAAAATAAATCAGATTCTAAATTAAATTTTTAAATTGTCCTAAATATTTTTTAATTTCTTGTATTACAGTTTTAAAATTAGTAAAGTAAATTCTTCAAATGATGTACAAAATGATATAACACAAATGCTGGCACTACTGAATAGAAAAATGGATCTATTAACACGTAAGTTACACTGTAAAAAAATTTATAATATTTAATTTTATATTAAACAATTACAATTTTTCAGAAAACAATGAAATTTTGAAGCATCAAATGAGAGGTAAATTACTAATATTTTAAAATTGAAAATTTCTGCTTAAACTCACATTAAACTCTTTTCCTTTTTAGATATCAAAAATCAAAATACTTTAGTGCTAAATGTTTTAAGCGAAAATACTGATGCTATAGAAAAGTCATTAAATAAAAATCCTAGATTTTTAAAAATATTTCCGATAAGTACTATAGAACAATTAAATGAAATAGAAGAGAATATTAATGAACAAAATGAAAAGGATTATGTGAGTATTAATGAAAAAATCTAAAAAAAAAACTATATATTTATTAGTAGTTATGATTTAGATTTCTTCCATAAGAGCAATAGCTGGTCAACGTGGCCTAAAAAAAGGTCTATCCGATATAATGACGCCCAAACTTTTGGTAGAATTTAATGTTGATGGCAGTCATAATAAACAGCGTCTTTTAAATTACACCAAATTTGTTAATGTTTTGTTTCGTGAGTATGAAGTTTTTATTTTAAACGTTATTTATGTGTCTTTAATGGGATTTTTTTTGTAAATTTCTCCCAGATGGTACTTATGATGAAAATTGTACTGAAAAGTCGTTTAAATGTCATTTAAGAGATGCTTTAAAATTAGTTAAAAATCGTTATTTTAAAGAAAAATGTGTATCTAAGGATAAGAATGATAATGTAGCCAAGGAAATTGCAGCTTCTAAATTGGTTGATACACAAGATGTTTCACAAAATGAGATCATTATATAATTATTTAATTTGATATGTATTTTTCTTCTAGTATTTAAATATAGTTTGTAATTTATTTATAATAAATTATGTAAAAAACCCAAAAATTAATTATGTAGTAGTATATTTTTTTCTTAAACAATAAATAAAAATTATGTATTTTAATTTCGCAATTTCATATTTTCTAATTTAACTTAAGCAAAAGCACTAAATGTACCAAACTAAAGCAAAATATAAGTTTTATCTAAAAAAGACAATTTTGGCATCATTTTATGTCAACGTAAATTTAGTATATCTACAAACCCACTATTGATTGTTTCTGATTAATATATATGTGTGCGTGTCTTCACTAAATTGGTTTAAAAATTTGCTATTATAAATTACACACACTATAGGTTTCCTTTCAAATGGTTGATAACCATACTAATACTATTTTTTTTACAACACTGCACACATTTAATAAATACCCAACAAAACAGAGTCCTGTGCCGACAAACATTAAAGGCTTTAAGCAGAACCGGCGCAGGTCTCTGCAATAAAATCACAGAAAAATAAACAAATTTATGAGGAAAATATAAAAATTTGTTTTTATGTAAATAAAGCGAACAAAATAACATGGAAAAATTGGAAAAGCAACAGTGTCGTGCATGTTACAATGCCAATAAAGGTCTTAAGCTCCTAACCAAATGTATTGGCGGTCTGCAAAAGAAATCCTATGCAGAACTCTTAAGGGAGGTGTCCAATATAAATGTAAGTTTTATAGAAACTTGGATAAAAACTTTTGGTAATTTCCTATATTTCCAAGATAATGGATGAAGCTTACAAAGAATTGCCACAATTTATATGCGACAGCTGTTCACGCAAACTAAAAGCCTCACATGCATTCATACAACAAACCCATGAAGTCAATGAACGTTTAATGACCATGTTAATGGGACGAGATGAGACAAATAATCAATTGGATTGTCTGCAGGAGGCTCAGGTGGATATACAGTCTTGTTTGGAAATAAAAATGGAACATGATGAGGCTGGGGCTGAGGCGAAAACTGAAGAACCTTGTTCTGTTGAACTAAAGCTCGAGGAGCCGGAAGATTTTACGCAAATTAATCACTTAAATGTTCAGGAATTGTGTGAAAAAAAGGATGGTGATGAGGAAAATGATACGGTGGAAATGTAAGTAAGAATGGAAATGATTTAATTTGAATTAATTGGTTTTAGATTAGTTTGAAAAATTTACCGATTCATATAGAATGAAAAATGAAACGGGTCATCGAGGGTAGAATGAAAAAACAACGGATTCGTCTTGAATATAGTAAAATATATTAACCAGTTTATTTGGAATAGAGTGAAAAACGTGAAGTTTTATATAGGATAGTAAAATTTATACAATTTATATAGAATGGAATGAATAATTACACGGCTCATCTAGAATAGAGTGAAAAATTAACTTCATTATAAAAATTGAACCTTTTTGATTACAGAGTAACTTTAAAAGAAACAAATGAAGCAAAAACTAACTTAAATGGTCCTGAACATCAAGTTAATGAGGATATATTGAATGTGGATACAACAAAGGAGGATGATATAACCCTTTTAAATACAAAACCTATAACGGATTTATTCCTAGATGACGAAGAGGATGACGATGATGGCGCCGGCGATAAAGATAGCGATACTGATGATGAGGATTATCAAGACGACCCAACAGATGATATGGACTGGCAAAAAGAGCAAAAATCCAACAGCTCAAATAGTAAAAAAGATGATAAAAAGAAAATTACGAAAAAATCGAGAAAATCTGAAGAAACCACCGAAGATGATGATGTGGCCGTGCCCTGTAGTCAGTGCAATAAAATATTTAATAATTCCAAAGCTCTAGCTCGACATCAACGCACTAGTCACATACCTGAAGATCAAAAATGTACTTGTCCATTGTGTTTTCGTAAATTTTCCCGCTCCTGCAATATGTATACACACATGCGTACCTTTCATGGTCCCGATACAGTGCCGCTCATACGTAAACCCTCAACACAAGAAAGAATCTTTCAGTGTGACAAATGTCCTAGGAATTATACAAAAAAGAAACATCTTAATATACACATAAAAAATAAACACAGTCAAGAGAATGAGATTAAAGAAACTAATGCAGAAAATTCTACAGAAGAGCTAAAGGAAACTAGTGAAGAATCACCTGTCAAACCCAATAAACCGAAAAGATACGAAGTACGCTCTTTGTGCTCCATTTGTGGCAGCTCATTTTCCAGTAAAACTCATCTCATAGTGCATATGCGACGACATACGGGCGAACGACCTTTTAAATGTGATCTCTGCGATCGTGCCTATCCTCGCATCTCCGAATTAACCTGCCATCGACGCATACATACGGGTGAAAAACCTTTTGCCTGTAAAATATGCGGTAAAACTTTTCGTGTTTCCAGTAAAATGACCACCCACATGCGTTCACATACCGATATACGACCCTATAAATGTACACAATGTGAACGTAGCTTTAAATACTCCAAAGATTTAAGTATACATTTTCGTATACATACGGGCGAAAGGCCGTATTGTTGTAATGTTTGTGGCAGCACATTTACGCAAAGTAATACTCTAAAAGCTCATCGTGTTAAGTTAGGTCATATGGATAATGTTGTGGAAAACAGTGCAACTAATTTAGTTTAGAATTAAGTTAATTAGTTTACAGTACAGTAAGTTAAGAATTATAAAATTTTCTTTTTATTTATTAAACAAACTTAAAACTAGAATGTACATATAAAATAAATTAAATTTAACATCAAATTTAATTCTAGTTGTTGAAAATTTTCTTTACAAAAACGTCTTTGAAGAGCATACTTTTCCTTAGAACCTCTTTAGCAAAACACTAAAGATGTTCTAAGGAAAATTTCTTTAACAAGATTTTAGTATTATAGTATTATAAAGAAAACATGTTTAGTGCTAATAAATTCCTATACATACCATCATTAAAAATTTCTATAGATAATTTCTTTAACAGACGCAAGATAATTTTCTATAGAAAACTCCCTCAAAATTTAATTTTCTACAGAAAACTACATGAATGAAATTGATTTACCTTCTTTTATTGTTATAATGAAAATATATCATTAAATGAATGAATATTTCATCAATGAATAGAATCAAAAACATTATATTTAACATAAACAAGAACCTTTTTATAGAAAACTTTCTTTAACGAGACAAATTTCTATTGAAAACCTACTTTAAGAAGAAATTTTCTATAAAAAACTTCTTCAACTATGTTCCTTACTTTAGAAAACCTCTTTCGTTATTAATATGAAATATTTCATTAATAAGAAAGAATGTTTCATCAACGAATAGAATCAAAAATATTTTATTTAACATTAACAATAAACTTTCTAAAGAAAACTTCTATAAAAAGACAATTTTATATAAAAAACTTCTTTTTAAACAATCTTTTATTAAAAAATTCAGTATTTTCTATAGAAAACTTCTTTATCAATACACTTTTCTGTAGAAACTCTTCTGAATAAGAAACTTTCCATAGAAAACATCTTAAACTAAATAATTTACTTAAGAAAACTTGTTTCGTTACTTTAATGAAAGTATTTCATTAATTGAAAGAATCTATTATCAATGAAACGTTTCAGAGACATACGATTTACCATTAACAAGAAGCTTTTTATCGTTTTTCTATAATAAACTTCTTTGTTAACTCTTTTTATAGAAAACTTCTTTAACTAAATACTTTACAATAGAAAACTAATTTCATTAAAGTAATGAAAGCATTTCATAAATTAAAATAATCAACTACTTCAGAAAACTTCTTTTGTTATTATAATGAAAACACTTCATTAATTGAATGAAAAATTTATCAAAAACATCAGTAAATTTCTATGTTAAAATTTTCTATAAAAAAACTTCTTCATTAAGAAACTTTTCTATAGAAAACCCCTTAAAAATAAACTTTATATGTATTGAAATATTATTTAACTAAATTATTTCATTACTGCTATTAAAAGCATTTCATTAATTAAAAGAATAATTTACTTTAGAAAACTTTTTTCATTATTATAATGAAAACATTACATTACATTTAATAAATTAATAACTTCAATATTTCCTTATGGAAATTTAAGGAAAAATAAAATTTTTTACATTTTCGATAGCTGATCTAAAAGTATACACACTTTTGTATACGATTTAACATTTTTGAAAATGCCATAAAAATAATTTTCTACAAATATCCAAAATGGTTCAGACGCCATTGGATAAGAAACATTAAATACATGAAAAGATTTAAAACATGTTTCAAAAGCTTCCATAAAACTATCGCATATTATAAGTTTGTCATCTAAATATATGAAAAATTTATCAATTTCTAAGGTATTCACATCGCCTAAACCTAAAATAAAAGGCGGAATGGGGTCGTCTTTTGCTGCTAAAGCTGCCAAGTGATCTTTCAAAGACTGCATTGTAGAGTTTATATAAATAAATGATTCTTGAGAATCTTTTATGGTAAATTTGCCATATTCCATTTTACCGTTTGTATTTTTTCTGGCACATTTTTTTGTTTGAAACAAAATGCTATGCAGACACCATAGTAACTTGAGGTATAATAGCGGTTGATCTTTATCTGTAAAGGCAAAGAAGTTGCAATTTAAAGATCATTATAGATGTTATTAAAACATAAACGAAATACATACCTTCATCAGATTGAGGTACCTCTATAGTCGTTAGAATATCAGTAATAGATTTTTCCCTCGTGTTATTATGATCTTTTAGATATTTAAAAAGTTTTAGAAACTTTTCGTTCCAGTTCACAGTAGTAGCTACTTTATGGTATAATCCATTAAAGTCACATTCAATCTGAAAAAAAAAATAACAGTCCTAAATGTAGAAAAAGTAAATAATTACTCCAAAAAAGTAACATACAAATTTACATGCACTAGGTCCCTTATATTCAGGCCACAGTTTTAAGACCTCTTTAATATTATGACACTCGTTTCTTATTTGATTCAAGCGATAATTAACACAGCTACCCCATGCTAAGCTATATGCCTGAGTTCTAAAATCTTGGGTCTTTAGGACATGGATATACACTTCTGCATCATCTTCTGGTACTAAAAAACAAACTTTAATACAATTTTTTGTTTAACTCTATATACATATAAATACCTAGTGCGTCTTCTTTTGTTGTAACTGAATTGCTTTCGCTAGTTTTTAAAGATTTCAACAGTTTTTTCTTGTTATAATACTTTGAATATATCTTTCCCCTGCGTTCTATTCTATAGTATTCTAATTTTTCTGTTGGAAAAATTTTTAGTATTTGATTTTCTAATTGGTAACTGGTTTGCAGAGACATATGCAGATCTTTTGATTCAAAATGTTGTACTATTATATTCATTATGCAGGAACGATGTTCTTCAGATATTTTTTGCGATTTTTCGTAAAATTTTAAAATTTTACAACCATTTTTGTGTAGTTTTAAAATATCCAAAACATTTACTTTGGGATTTTCAACTTCGGTACCAGAATAATGAGATTGAGCTTCCTGTGCTTCACTTGTGCTTTGTTGCAAGAGTACGGGTAAGTTTCTATCCTTTCTCCACTTTTCTAAATTATGTTTGAATAGGATTTTGTCGCCTATTTTCATTTGCTGTGTAATTTCCATTAAATCGTTAGAGGTCAATAAGGAAAGCGTTTTAATTGTAATGTTTTGTTCTAGAAGTAGTTGATTTTTATAGTTTTATAACTTTTTTTATAATTTTTAATGTTTACCTTGAAAAAATTGCAAGAGATGTTTCAAGTCCCAGGAAGTTAATAGGCCTACCAATGTAGTATCTTCCAGCCCTGCATCTAAAAGTAAAATTAGCTCACATTGTTGAGTTTTAAAAAGAAAGATAGGTATTAAATATTTCTTCTTTACCCTTCCTATTTATGGATTTTGTACAATCTTCTACGACCTTCTCAATCGATTGAAATAACTTATCCACCATCAGTTTACTGTTCACCAAATGCTTCGCTTTTAAAGTATTCAAAACTTTCTGGACATTTACTGTAAATTTAGAAACATACATACATATATGAAATACAATATTTCTGCACAAAATGAAAACCTTTCATTGTACAAATGACAAATTTTCACTGTAATAATGTTAAAATCATAAGACATTGGGAAGGTGTCATTCCGATTATGAAATTCTATTCTCTCAGTGATTTCTAACAAGTAAAAGAGCAAAATAACTTACCATTGGTCTCACAAACAGCGTCCGTTTGAATGCCAATGCTTCTTGTTAAAGGTTGATCCTCTATAGATAAGCTATCATCATTCATTTCTAAAACTAAAGATTTATTTTATGTACCATAAAAAATGTACAAATAAAGATTTCATCTTTACCTTCATATGGCTCTATTTTTATTTCGTTATGATCCATATCAGATTCCTCATCATCAGATACCAGCTGGGTTTTTATTTTTACTGGAATATCTTGGGTTTTATAAAAAAGGGAAAATTCTTAAATTTTTTCACTTTGGTTTATTTTAATTAATACAAACCATTATCGAGAAATTCCTCCATGACTTTTTCCGTAAAGATATCATGTTTTCTTTTCGGCATACTTTTCAGTTTGTTTTTCGCTATAAACTTAAATATGGATAAATTTGTAAATAAAATTCATTCACAAAATAATTTTAATTGTCCTTTGGTTTGTAAACAAAAAACTTGTATCATAGTGCTGCCATATCTTTAAGAAAACTTAAAACATATGTTGGTGCTATCAATTATTTGTGAATGTGCGAGAGATGAGATTACCAGAAGAAATAGAGCAGGTATTATTGTTATATATTTACAAATTTAAAAGTTAGCATATTACATATTTAAAAAAATTAAAGAAATATATTAATTAAAACTAATTATTCGTCTATTTTGAAAAAATTCTCTATAGAAAACTTTTTTATGAAAACAATTTTCTATGGAAAACTTCCTGAAGAAGAAACTATTCTACAGTACACTTCCTAAAATAAACTTTTCTATGAAAACTTCTCAAAAATCACGCAATCAATTAACTTCATTAAGTAAAAACCGTTTTAAAATTAATCATCTTATTTTTCTATAGAAAACTTATTGGAGATTTCAAATAGAACAACAAATTATAATAAACTTTTCTATAGAAGATTTCTAAGAGATCATGTAACTGGTATTGTTGCAAATATTTTTAATATTTTCTGTAGAAAACATCTTTCAAAAGAAATTTTTGAGAAAAAACTTTATTAGTTAATAAAAATAGAATAGTAAATTATGTTAATATTGTAATTTTTTAAGGTTTCTTTACATATTTTTCACATGCTAACAATTTTACCGTTATATTTATGTAAACATTGTAAAGTCAAAGTTTTTCTGTTAACATTCATTGATGAATGACTGTAAACACACGCACATACAATCAAAAAGGACGCGCTGAAGAATCAAGTTTAGTTTTGATTTTAGAAGTGTTTTAAATTTTGTGTTGCGTATAATTAAAGTCAAATTAGTGAAAATAGTGAAAGAAAAAGTGTATATTGTTATAAATAATATTTTATATAATATATTATAAATATGATTAACTTTAAAAGGATAATATAAAGCAAATTACATTAACAAGTGAAAGGTAAGTGTATTTTTTAATATTAAAGTCGCCATTTTTGGTAAAATACTTTGTTAATTATACAAAAATATTTGCGTTACTAAATGCAGAACTTACCGCCGGATCCAGTTTTGACTTATACATATCAGAATTTTTCCAATAAGAAATACATAGTTGATACGAAATTTGTGAAAAATTAATTTAGTTATTAAAAAAATCAAAAAGTATTAATGTTACCAACTCCAATAAAAAATACAGGGTCTACTTTTGATTCATAACAATAATTTCCAATAAGAAATATTTTAAAGAAATTAAATTATAAACTTGATTGATAGATTGAGTAGTTTGATTTTATAGTATGTTTTTATTAACTTTTACTTGGGGATTATAAATAATAGTTTAATTGATATTAATAGTTTTAATAATAACATAAATACACCAAGGTATAGATTTATATTTTGGAACTATACCTACACAGTACAATATATATAAAGAATCAATATTAATTATCTAAAAAATCTTTTATAAATAGATATATGTATATGGTACGACTGCCTAGAGAACTTAATAATTTTCAGTTGAAGCATAATGTTTTAACATAGATTTGGTATGTTTAAATTGCATACCATCGGTGGCAGCCAAAACTTCAGTAATAAAACTTTGAGAATTGTGTATGGTCGTACCACCCAATATAACGCGATAACCCATATTGTTCAATTGATGCACCGATAAAGCCTCTTCATAGGTGGTGCCACCGACAATAAAAACTACCACCTCTTGAGGTGGACGACGGAATGGTACTAGTTCTGAGTTAATAGCAGGATAGGTGGGATCTAGTTCCCTACCCTTGAAAACATCCTCCAAAGTTTCCTTTAGCAACGGGGTATGTTGGGTAAAAACATTCTCTACTCCCTTAAGGCCTTTAATAAGATTACGTGTCAATTTGACGGCATCGGTAATGCGCACCAAATTAAATAGTTCTCCCTGGCGCATGTGGGTGCCTGCATATTCTATTAAACTGGGTATTATGTGTGTTTGTGCTGATCTCATTTTTAAAATCTGCAGTAAACTCGAAGTATCACAATTGGCATGACGTTCATAGCGCAAGGCATATAAAGCCACTAGTTTTAAAGCATCTTCTAGGGAAATGCGTTCATCTGCTATTAACTTCTTAATACGTTGCAATTGTTGGGAATGTTCTGCTTTACAGGCTATTTCCTGTTCCAATTCTGATACCTCAAATAGATTCCTTTTTGTTGTCATTGTGGACAATTCACCCATTATGCATAAATGTTTTTGCACCGTACCGGACATTTTCTTAAATTGTGGATAAGTTTCTATAAAATTTTTCATATCCGCAATACTTTCCACCTTTTTTTGATCTTTTGCCTTACGTTGAAATTCTTCCATAAGATTTTTAATGGTCGAACCAATTTCACCAAAATTGGCATACATATTTTTGGCATAAAATTCATCTTGGTCTCCCGATAAGACCAATTCCTTAAAATCTTTGGGTACTGCCTGATTTTCCGACAAGTCCACACGATTATTGCGTATGGTTAAAAGTTCATGAACCATGGCCTGATAAGTCCATTGGTGTAGTAAAGGTGTCACTGGATCATCACGGCGATCTAAAATTAATAGCAATGGAGGAGCAGCTCCATTTTCATGAGTACGAAAATCGAATAGAGAAGATTCTTTGGTTATTTGTTCGTACACTTGTTTGGCTAAAGTTTGTGTAACCGTCGAACCTGCCCTATATCGTATTACAGGATTTAGTTTGAGGGACAGCAATACCGAGATTATGCCCTGTACAGAACGTGTTAATGCATCGGGCAGCCAATTAAGTCTTTGCATGCAAGTGGGAATGTTAAGGGAAAATAAATTGGGATTAACACCCATATAGTCGGCATACAACTCTTTTACTTCACGCACCGATTCACTTTCATCACACTCGGCCAAATATTTAATA
Organism: Lucilia sericata; assembly: GCF_015586225.1. Classification (NCBI taxonomy): domain Eukaryota; kingdom Metazoa; phylum Arthropoda; class Insecta; order Diptera; family Calliphoridae; genus Lucilia; species Lucilia sericata. The sequence goes on along the minus strand of NW_023994148.1, from coordinate 534,648 downwards.
TCGGTGCGGGGTATAATGTTGCTGAAATCTGGAAAAAACATAAATTTCAGTAAATTGTGCTAATTTTTCCCCATAATCTTTCTTACACAAAAAATATGAACCATATTTAGGGCTTCTTAGCTCCTGCGCCAACAATTGTACATTCTGCTTGGTTGGCCTTATGAAAACTATACATTTTAAATATTTCATGCGCTCATTGGAACGTCCCGAATCAATGCGTTCAAATAAATAAACCTCCCGCTGCAGCATATCCGACTGAGAAAATGCCATTGATATAATACTGGTCTAAAAATTTCCAAAATAAATTGTAACAAAATCTACAAATTATCTATTTTTATACTGCACCCACTGTTTCCTTATCCAATAGCATTGTTTTCATGCCCGGCCCCGATTCTGAGCACATCTTTTCTATATACAATTTAATGCCATTTATTAAATTCATTTTTATTTATTATTTTTAGGCAAGATTTTTAATAAAATATGTTTATTTCGCTTTTTTCTAAAAAAAATTATGTATTGTTTTCGTTTCTTCTGCAAATAATATATTTTCCTTACACACCTACACACTCAAACGCAAATGTCAAAAACCAGATGTTTTTATCAATAGGGTAGAAAAAAAGGAATGCCAGATGGTTTATTTCACAAATACGGCCACTTGGTTTTATAATAGTAATTAAGCCTAAAAATATGTTAAGTGGAAATATAAGAATTTGTTATAAAATAATTAAAATATATATAATTATACATTTTTATTCCCTTCATCAGAGGCGTAAAGAAAATTTTCTGAAATAGTCAGTGATCACAGATTATAATTGTTTTGGCTCTATCTCTCCTGGTTTCCAAGATAAATGGACTTTTATGTTTTCACTCAAAAAATCCATTTCTGGTGAGATATAAAAGTGATCACAGATTATCAGTGTTTTGGCTCTATCTTTTCTAGTTTCCAAGATAAATGGACTTTTATGTTTTCACTCAAAAAATCGATTTGTGGTATGAAATAATGGTGATCACAGATTGTCATTGTTTTGGTTCTATCTCTTCTAGTTTCCAAGATAAATGGACTTTTATGTTTTCAATCAAAAAATCGATTTTTGGTATGAAATAATGGTGATCACAGATTATCATTGTTTTGGCTCTATCTCTTATAGTTTCCAAGATAAATGGACTTTTATGTTTTCAATCAAAAAATCCATTTCTGGTGAGATATAAAAGTGATCACAGATTATCAGTGTTTTGGCTCTATCTCTTATAGTTTCCAAGATAAATGGACTTTTATGTTTTAACTCAAAAAATCGATTTTTGGTATGAAATAATGGTGATCACAGATTATCATTGTTTTGGTTCTATCTCTTCTAGTTTCCAAAATAAATGGACTTTTATGTTTTCACTCAAAATATCCATTTTTGGTGCGATATAAAAGATAAATGGACTTCTATGTTTTCACTCAAAAAATCGATTTTTAGTATGAAATAATGGTGATCACAGATTATCATTGTTTTGGTTCTATCTCTTCTAGTTTCCAAAATAAATGGACTTTTATGTTTTCGCTCAAAAAATCAATTTTGGTATGAAATAATGGTGATCACAGATTATCATTGTTTTGGTTCTATCTCTTACAGTTTCCAAGATAAATGGACTTTTATGTTTTCAATAAAAAAATCGATTTTTGGTATGAAATAATGGTGATCACAGATTATCATTGTTTTGGCTCTATCTCTTATAGTTTCCAAGGTAAATGGACTTTTATGTTGTCAATAAAAAAAATCGATTTTTGGTATGAAATAATGGTGATCACAGATTATCATTGTGTTGGCTCTATCTCTTATAGTTTCCAAGATAAATGGACTTTTATGTTTTCACTCAAAAAATCGATTTTTGGTATGTTATAAAAGTGATCACAGATTATCATTGTTTTGGCTCTATCTCTTATAGTTTCCAAGATAAATGGACTTTTATGTTTTCACTCAAAAAATCGATTTTTGGTATGAAATAATGGTGATCACAGATTATCATTGTGTTGGTTCTATCTCTTATAGTTTCCAAGATAAATGGACTTTTATGTTTTCAATCAAAAAATCGATTTTTGGTATGAAATAATGGTGATCACAGATTATCATTGTGTTGGTTCTATCTCATATAGTTTCCAAGATAAATGGACTTTTATATTTTCACTCAAAAAATCGATTTTTGGTATGAAATAATGGTGATCACAGATTATCATTGTTTTGGCTCTATCTCTTATAGTTTCCAAGATAAATGGACTTTTATGTTTTCACTCAAAAAATCGATTTTTGGTATGAAATAATGGTGATCACAGATTATCATTGTTTTGGCACTATCTCTTACAGTTTCCAAAATAAATGGACTTTTATGTTTTCACTCAAAAAATCGATTTTTAGTATGTTATAAAAGTGATCACAGATTATCATTGTTTTGGCTCTATCTCTTACAGTTTCCAAGATAAATGGACTTTTATGTTTTCAATCAAAAAATCGATTTTTGGTATGAAATAATGGTGATCACAGATTATCATTGTTTTCTTATCTCTCTCTTATAGTTTCCAAGATAAATGGACTTTTATGTTTTCACTCAAAAAATCGATTTTTAGTATGTTATAAAAGTGATCACAGATTATCATTGTTTTGGCTCTATCTCTTACAGTTTCCAAGATAAATGGACTTTTATGTTTTAACTCAAAAAATCGATTTTTGGTATGAAATAATGGTGATCACAGATTATCATTGTTTTCTTATCTCTCTCTTATAGTTTCCAAGATAAATGGACTTTTATGTTTTCATTCAAAAAATCGATTTTTGGTATGAAATAATAGTGATCACAGATTATCATTGTTTTGGCTCTATCTCTTGTAGTTTCCAAGATAAATGGACTTTTATGTTTTCACTCAAAAAATCGATTTTTGGTATGAAATAATGGTGATCACAGATTATCATTGTTTTGGTTCTATCTCTTCTAGTTTCCAAAATAAATGGACTTTTATGTTTTCGCTCAAAAAATCAATTTTGGTATGAAATAATGGTGATCACAGATTATCATTGTTTTGGTTCTATCTCATACAGTTTCCAAGATAAATGGATTTTTATGTTTTCAATCAAAAAATCGATTTTTGGTATGAAGTGATCACAGATTATCATTGTTTTGGCTCTATCTCTTACAGTTTCCAAGATAAATGGACCCTTTATGTTTTCAATAAAAAAATCGATTTTTGGTATGAAATAATGGTGATCACAGATTATCATTGTTTTGGCTCTATCTCTTATAGTTTCCAAGATAAATGGACTTTTATGTTTTCTATCAAAAAATCGATTTTTGGTATGAAGTGATCACAGATTATCATTGTTTTGGCTCTATCTCTTATAGTTTCCAAGATAAATGGATTTTTATGTTTTCACTCAAAAAATCGATTTTTGGTATGAAATAATGGTGATCACAGATTATCATTGTGTTGGTTCTATCTCTTATAGTTTCCAAGATAAATGGACTTTTATGTTTTCACTCAAAAAATCGATTTTTGGTATGAAATAATGGTGATCACAGATTATCATTGTTTTGGCTCTATCTCTTCTAGTTTCTAAGATAAATGGGCTTTTATGTTTTCACTCAAAAAATCCATTTTTAGTATGTTATAAAAGTGATCACAGATTATCATTGTTTTGACTCAATCTCTTCTAGTTTCCAAGATAAATGGACTTTTATGTTTTCAATAAAAAAATCGATTTTTGGTATGAAATAATGGTGATCACAGATTATCATTGTTTTGGCTCTATCTCTTATAGTTTCCAAGATAAATGGACTTTTATGTTTTCTATCAAAAAATCGATTTTTGGTATGAAGTGATCACAGATTATCATTGTTTTGGCTCTATCTCTTATAGTTTCCAAGATAAATGGATTTTTATGTTTTCACTCAAAAAATCGATTTTTGGTATGAAATAATGGTGATCACAGATTATCATTGTGTTGGTTCTATCTCTTATAGTTTCCAAGATAAATGGACTTTTATGTTTTCACTCAAAAAATCGATTTTTGGTATGAAATAATGGTGATCACAGATTATCATTGTTTTGGCTCTATCTCTTCTAGTTTCTAAGATAAATGGGCTTTTATGTTTTCACTCAAAAAATCCATTTTTAGTATGTTATAAAAGTGATCACAGATTATCATTGTTTTGACTCAATCTCTTCTAGTTTCCAAGATAAATGGACTTTTATGTTTTCAATAAAAAAATCGATTTTTGGTATGAAATAATGGTGATCACAGATTATCATTGTGTTGGTTCTATCTCTTATAGTTTCCAAGATAAATGGACTTTTATGTTTTCTATCAAAAAATCGATTTTTGGTATGAAGTGATCACAGATTATCATTGTTTTGGCTCTATCTCTTATAGTTTCCAAGATAAATGGATTTTTATGTTTTCACTCAAAAAATCGATTTTTGGTATGAAATAATGGTGATCACAGATTATCATTGTGTTGGTTCTATCTCTTATAGTTTCCAAGATATATGGACTTTTATGTTTTCACTTAAAAAATCGATTTTTAGTATGTTATAAAAGTGATCACAGATTATCATTGTTTTGGCTCTATCTCTTCTAGTTTCCAAGATAAATGGACTTTTATGTTTTCAATAAAAAAAATCGATTTTTGGTATGAAATAATGGTGATCACAGATTATCATTGTTTTGGCTCTATCTCTTATAGTTTCCAAGATAAATGGACTTTTATGTTTTCACTCAAAAAATCGATTTTTGGTATGAAATAATGGTGATCACAGATTATCATTGTTTTGGCTCTATCTCTTATAGTTTCCAAAATAAATGGACTTTTGTGTTTTCAATAAAAAAAAAATCGATTTTTGGTATGAAATAATGGTGATCACAGATTATCATTGTGTTGGTTCTATCTCTTTTAGTTTCCAAGATAAATGGACTTTTATGTTTTCACTCAAAAAATCGATTTTTGGTATGAAGTGATCACAGATTATCATTGTTTTGGCTCTATCTCTTCTAGATTCCAAAATAAATGGACTTTTATGTTTTCAATCAAAAAATCGATTTTCGATTTGATCACAGATTATCATTGTTTTGGCTCCATCTTTTATAGTTTCCAAGATAAATGGACTTTTATGTTTTCACTCAAAAAATCGATTTTTGGTATGAAATAATGGTGATCACAGATTATCATTGTGTTGGTTCTATCTCTTATAGTTTCCAAGATAAATGGACTTTTATGTTTTCACTCAAAAAATCGATTTTTGGTATGAAATAATGGTGATCACAGATTTGGTTTCCAAGATAAATGGACTTTTATGTTTTCACTCAAAAAATCGATTTTTAGTATGTTATAAAAGTGATCACAGATTATCATTCTTTTGGCTCTATCTCTTATAGTTTCCAAGATATGTGGACTTTTATGTTTTCACTCAAAAAATCGATTTTTAGTATGTTATAAAAGTGATCACAGATTATCATTGTTTTGACTCTATCTCCTCTAGTTTCCAAGATAAATGGACTTTTATGTTTTCAATAAAAAAATCGATTTTTGGTATGAAATAATGGTGATCACAGATTATCATTGTTTTGACTCTATCTCTTCTAGCTTCCAAGATAAATGGACTTTTATGTTTTCACTCAAAAAATCGATTTTTAGTATGTTATAAAAGTGATCACAGATTATCATTGTTTTGGCTCTATCTCTTCTAGTTTCCAAGATAAATGGACTTTTATGTTTTCACTCAAAAAATCGATTTTTAGTATGTTATAAAGGTGATCACAGATTATCATTGTTTTGGCTCTATCTCTTATAGTTTCCAAGATATATGGACTTTTATGTTTTCACTCAAAAAATCGATTTTTAGTATGTTATAAAAGTGATCACAGATTATCATTGTTTTGACTCTATCTCTTCTAGTTTCCAAGATAAATGGACTTTTATGTTTTCAATAAAAAAATCGATTTTTGGTATGAAATAATGGTGATCACAGATTATCATTGTTTTGGCTCTATCTCTTATAGTTTCCAAGATAAATGGACTTTTATGTTTTCACTCAAAAAATCGATTTTTGGTATGAAGTGATCACAGATTATCATTCTTTTGGCTCTATCTCTTATAGTTTCCAAGATAAATGGACTTTTATGTTTTCACTCAAAAAATCGATTTTTAGTATGTTATAAAAGTGATCACAGATTATCATTCTTTTGGCTCTATCTCTTATAGTTTCCAAGATATATGGACTTTTATGTTTTCACTCAAAAAATCGATTTTTAGTATGTTATAAAAGTGATCACAGATTATCATTCTTTTGGCTCTATCTCTTATAGTTTCCAAGATATATGGACTTTTATGTTTTCACTCAAAAAATCGATTTTTAGTATGTTATAAAAGTGATCACAGATTATCATTGTTTTGACTCTATCTCCTCTAGTTTCCAAGATAAATGGACTTTTATGTTTTCAATAAAAAAATCGATTTTTGGTATGAAATAATGGTGATCACAGATTATCATTGTTTTGACTCTATCTCTTCTAGCTTCCAAGATAAATGGACTTTTATGTTTTCACTCAAAAAATCGATTTTTAGTATGTTATAAAAGTGATCACAGATTATCATTGTTTTGGCTCTATCTCTTCTAGTTTCCAAGATAAATGGACTTTTATGTTTTCACTCAAAAAATCGATTTTTAGTATGTTATAAAAGTGATCACAGATTATCACTGTTTTGACCCTATCTCTTCTAGTTTCCAAGATAAATGGACTTTTATGTTTTCAATAAAAAAATCGATTTTTGGTATGAAATAATGGTGATCACAGATTATCATTGTTTTGGCTCTATCTCTTATAGTTTCCAAGATAAATGGACTTTTATGTTTTCACTCAAAAAATCGATTTTTGGTATGAAATAATGGTGATCACAGATTATCATTGTTTTGGCTCTATCTCTTCTAGTTTCCAAGATAAATGGACTTTTATGTTTGCACTCAAAAAATCGATTTTTGGTATGAAATAATGGTGATCACAGATTATCATTGTTTTGGCTCTATCTCTTATAGTTTCCAAGATAAATGGACTTTTATGTTTTCACTCAAAAAATCGATTTTTGGTATGAAATAATGGTGATCACAGATTATCATTGTGTTGGTTCTATCTCTTATAGTTTCCAAGATAAATGGACTTTTATGTTTTCACTCAAAAAATCGATTTTTAGTATGTTATAAAAGTGATCACAGATTATCATTCTTTTGGCTCTATCTCTTATAGTTTCCAAGATATATGGAGTTTTATGTTTTCACTCAAAAAATCGATTTTTAGTATGTTATAAAAGTGATCACAGATTATCATTGTTTTGACTCTATCTCTTCTAGTTTCCAAGATAAATGGACTTTTATGTTTTCAATAAAAAAATCGATTTTTGGTATGAAATAATGGTGATCACACATTATCATTGTTTTGGCTCTATCTCTTATAGTTTCCAAGATAAATGAACTTTTATGTTTTCACTCAAAAAATCGATTTTTGGTATGAAATAATGGTGATCACAGATTATCATTGTGTTGGTTCTATCTCTTATAGTTTCCAAGATAAATGGACTTTTATGTTTTCACTCAAAAAATCGATTTTTGGTATGAAGTGATCACAGATTATCATTGTTTTGGCTCTATCTCTTCTAGTTTCCAAGATAAATGGACTTTTATGTTTTCACTCAAAAAATCGATTTTTGGTATGAAATAATGGTGATCACAGATTATCATTGTGTTGGTTCTATCTCTTATAGTTTCCAAGATAAATGGACTTTTATGTTTTCAATCAAAAAATCGATTTTTGGTATGAAGTGATCACAGATTATCATTGTTTTGGCTCCATCTTTTATAGTTTCCAAGATAAATGGACTTTTATGTTTTCACTCAAAAAATCGATTTTTGGTATGAAATAATGGTGATCACAGATTATCATTGTGTTGGTTCTATCTCTTATAGTTTCCAAGATAAATGGACTTTTATGTTTTCACTCAAAAAATCGATTTTTGATATGAAATAATGGTGATCACAGATTATCATTGTTTTGGCTCTATCTCTTATAGTTTCTAAGAGAAATGGACTTTTATGTTTTCACTCAAAAAATCGATTTTTGGTATGAAATAATGGTGATCACAGATTATCATTGTGTTGGTTCTATCTCTTATAGTTTCCAAGATAAATGGACTTTTATGTTTTCACTCAAAAAATCGATTTTTGGTATGAAATAATGGTGATCACAGATTATCATTGTTTTGGCTCTATCTCTTATAGTTTCTAAGATAAATGGACTTTTGTGTTTTCACTCAAAAAATCGATTTTTGGTATGAAATAATGGTGATCACAGATTATCATTGTGTTGATTCTATCTCTTATAGTTTCCAAGATAAATGGACTTTTATGTTTTCACTCACAAAATCGATTTTTAGTATGTTATAAAAGTGATCACAGATTATCATTGTTTTGGCTCTATCTCTTCTAGTTTCCAAGATAAATGGACTTTTATGTTTTCACTCAAAAAATCGAATTTTAGTATGTTATAAAAGTGATCACAGATTATCATTGTTTTGGCTCTATCTCTTCTAGTTTCCAAGATAAATGGACTTTTATGTTTTCACTCAAAAAATCGAATTTTAGTATGTTATAAAAGTGATCACAGATTATCATTGTTTTGGCTCTATCTCTTCTAGTTTCCAAGATAAATGGACTTTTATGTTTTCACTCAAAAAATCGAATTTTAGTATGTTATAAAAGTGATCACAGATTATCATTGTTTTGGCTCTATCTCTTCTAGTTTCCAAGATAAATGGACTTTTATGTTTTCACTCAAAAAATCGAATTTTAGTATGTTATAAAAGTGATCACAGATTATCATTGTTTTGGCTCTATCTCTTCTAGTTTCCAAGATAAATGGACTTTTATGTTTTCACTCAAAAAATCGATTTTTAGTATGTTATAAAAGTGATCACAGATTATCATTGTTTCGGCTTTATCTCTTCTAGTTTCCAAGATAAATAGACTTTTATGTTTTCAATAAAAAATCGAGTTTTGGTGATCACAGATTATCATTGTTTTGGCTCTATCTCTTATAGTTTCCAAGATAAATGGACTTTTGTGTTTTCACAAAAAAAATCGATTTTTGGTGTGAAATAATTTTGATTACAGATTATCATTGTTTTAGCTCTATCTCTTCTAGATTCCATTTTTGGTGTGATGTAGAAGTTACACTTACTTTTAATACAGTTTTGAAAAATAATAATTCTTCTCAATTTTTTTACATTTTTTAATACTTTTCTTTATTTTTTATAATTTCTTTTTTCTCTTAAATGGTTTATTTTTTCCAATAATTTCACGTTTGTTTTGTTTTTATTTAAGTTCAAAATTTTCAGTTATAATTTTTTGGTTTTATATTTTTTAATATTATTATAATTATTTATATTTAAAGTTTAATTTGTTTTATTATTTTATAATATTAATAATATATTTAATTTTATTTTATTTATATTTAACTTATTACTTAAAAATAATTCTATACACAGTGTTGTATTTTTTTATATTTTAGCTGAAAATGATTTAAAATTAAAAATTCGTAAGTTTTAAAATTAGGCAGGGCTTTATAGATAGGTGAAGTAAACAAAAGAAAAAGTAGATTTTTTTAATTACAAACTAAAATTTTTAAATTCTATAACTATCTAAAGGAATAGGAAATATGTTTTTTTTTTAATTTAAGTTCTTTTTTTCTTAAATTTCTTTAAATGATTTTCTTTTGTGTTGAAAAAAATTAAAAATTTGAAAATAATTTTGTTTTTTGTATTTAAACATCTATATTTTTTTATTAATGTTGTTTTAATGTTACGCGGGTTGTTTTTTTTAATTATTTATGTTGTTATTTTTTTACAATTATGTATATAAATTAAATATGTTAATAATTGCTTTAGAGCTCACTTTTTTATATAAATAATTGTTTGTTTTTCCTTTTAAGTTATTAAATTGTTGTAATATCGTTTTTTTATAATTTTGCCTTATATTTTCTGTTTAATATCATTATATATCTTTTTTTCAATTAATTTAGTCCAAAGAAAATGTATTTATGTTTGAAGTTGATTTGAGTGGTTATGGTGGTCGTTAGAAAATTTAATTTTGAATAATTGTGAGGTTATGAAATATCTGCTCTCTTTTCGATTTGTCGGCTGATTGAGCTCAGATCGCAGAAATATGATCTGCATTGAGCGCTCTTTATAAAGTAGTTCAGTATTGCGAAGATGGCTGACTGTTTAAAAAAAATTTAGATCACTATTTCTTGGCTAGAGATTGGGAAATTAAAAAAAAAAAAAAACAATTTTGAAAGCAGAGATCAGAAGGTCTTTCCAAGAGTGTGAAGCAGTTATATTGTTTATAGAACTTCAACTATACTTTCAACTATTAGTGTTAGGTGTTCTAGTAAGATCTAGTTTCTCTTTAGAAGAGATATCTAGTTTCTTCTACAGGCAGATAAATACAAAATTTGGAATAATATTAACCTATTTCAAGAAGAGTCCTGTTTAGAATTTAAAGTTCTAAGAATATTAAAAATTTTGTATGACAAGTGTCTTGACAAGTCTATGGACTAGTCTATAAACTAACCTTTAGTCTAAGAACGAGTCTATTAATTACTTTATGGACTGGGCTATTGATTAGTCTATCTACTAGTCTATGAACTAGTTTATTGACTAGTCTATTGATTAGTGTGTTGACTAATTTCTTAACTTGTCTAATCTATTGATTAGCCTATGGACTAGTTTATTAACTAGGCTATTGACAAGTCTGTTGGCAAACCTATGGACTGGCCTCTAAACTACTCTTTACCCTAGGAACGGGTCTATTAATTACTTTGTAGACTGGACTGTTGATCAGAATAGACACTATATATTATATAGTCTATGTACTAGTTTGTTGGATTGTCATATGACTACTCTATGGACTAGTTTATTAACAAGTCTATTAACTGACTAGTCGAGTGATTTGTCTATGAACTAGTTTAATATATAGTCTATTGATTATTCTATGGCTAGCATATTAACAATTTTCTAGTCTATTTACTAGTCTTGAACCAACCATCCGATCAGAGTTCCTTTCAGGAGAGTTCAGGAGCGGATATATACCACCAGAATCTTTACAGATGGTTCGAAAATGTACTGTGGTGTTGGTCCTGGTGTCTTCTGTGAAGAATCTCACCGTTTTCCCAACAACTGTAGTGTCTTTCAGTGTGTTTATTGGCGATAATGTCAGCTTGTAGGGTACTATACGACCTCAATATTCGCGGCAACATAGGAATTTTTGTCGATAGTCAAACGATACTTCTCTCACTAAATTCTTATACTATCACTTCCATATTAGTTAGACAATGCAAGAAAGATCTGTCAAGACTGTCTGGCATAACCCCTGTTGGGGTCCCTGCGCATAGGGACTATTATGGAAATGAACAGGCAGGTCAGCTTGCCAGAACGGGATCTGCTCTTGTTATCTCCAACGCCGTTCTAGTAGAGTAGTATCCCCATCTTCTATCTTCAGTAGCAACCCCGTTAGGTTTTATCAAAAGTAATATCCTCACATTCTATCTTCAAAAGGCTGAAAATAGGTAGAATAACCTGGGTGCTAGGCAGACATGCAAGTAGGCTTGGGCTACCTTTCAATGAACACTGTCGCAGTTGCAAAGACAAGGAAAAGGAAGAAACGGTCTTCTATCTTATCAGCGAATGCCCTGCTCTATCAGTGAAAAGAAACCGTTTTCTTGGCAGTTACTTCATATCTAACCTTGTTGAGAAATCTGCAACTAAGCTTAATGATATCCTGAGATTTCTACACTGCTACAGGCTCGATATAAAGCTCTACAATACTTACTACATCGGACGAGTGGAGTTGTACGGCCAAATCTCTTCGACTCTACTTGACTGTTCGCGCGCTACGGACTAGTTTATTAAAAAGTTTATTAACTATTCTATGAACTGCTACTAGTCTACATACTGATATATTGACTAGACTTTGGAGTAGTCTATTGGCTAATATACGAACAATTCCATGGACTCATCTATAGACTAATCTACGGAATATAATATTGACTAGTATATGAAATAGTCTATGCGCAAGACTATAGACAAGACTATTGAATAGCACAGGCCGATAAAATTTGAAAAAAGTCAAAACCCTAAGAACAAGTTATAGTTTTTTTAAATGATTGAGCAGCGCTGAATCCAAATCTGACCTCAGATTTCCTTTATCACAGAGGAATTGAAATATCGTATCCTGAAAACATTATTTTTGCCCCCTTTTTGAGACGTTATAACAGCGCCAAGACAACTTGATTTATAAAATGTTTTATGTCATCTGAAAGTCCACTCTATCATCTTGCAAGTAATGGCTTAACATCTGACATATATTCTTTATTCTTCGTGATATCTTCAGATAATGAAAGTGTTGATAAAAGAAGGAAATAAATCTGTAATTTCTAAAAGTTTAGAACTCTAAGGTGTTACCACATATCGGGAGATATATGTATATGAACGGACAGCAAAGCCGCGATCCGAAATCTAGCGGGTGTCTTCACTAATCTAAGTTAGGCGAAGAATGCCGGGTATCTTTAAATGAGATAGTGAGACATTCCAGGATATAGCTAATATGAGTCCCTGGACATAACAACTCTTAGAGAAACCATATAGGCTGACGAACTCGCCAGGAATGGTGCTTTCCTTACAAACTGTAAGGAACTTGTTCAAACTGAACAACCTGTCTTACTTCGACCTGACCACTCGGTCAAGTTTACTGTTAAGATTTCGTAGGCAGTAGATAAGAACTCGGTAATAACGGGATATTGTACTACACAGTGGGGCAGAATGGAAATTTTTTGGAAATAAATCTGGCATTTCTAAACGGCTGATCCGATCGGGATAAAATTTGGCGTGAGCGTAGCCAAGGAGTATTCGAGTTTAAGTTTTGAAGATGAACCCTGCAGATGCCCCAGGGACGGCGCTGTGGCGGCTCAAAGTAGGGTACCTACGACATGTAAAATTTTTAAACTCGTGCCATTTTTTTGTTTTTCACCCAAATACAAAGATTTTTATATTTTGTGAAAGCGCTCGACGAGATCTTGAAAAAACATGCTTGGACATACTACTTATCTCTTATAATATCCGAGTTATAGGCATTTAAAAATTTAGTGATACAAAATTTACCATACCTTGGTCCGCCTTTTTTTGAATACCGGGCGTAATTTTGGACCAAATGGACTCAATTTTTTCTTGTTAGTTAGACAACAAAATTTCCAATAATATACAAAAAATTTCAGATCAATATTGTTTACAGATCCAAAAATATACGTTTTTTAATTTAAAAATTCAAAAAATTTTAGATTTTTGGCGTTTTTTTGCCAAAAATGTGTCTTAACTCTTTTATTAATAAAATAAAATTTTTATTAAGAACATATAACAATTTTATAGTTTTCTAAAAGGTATCTTTACGCAGAACGCTTTGGCGTAAAAAACTTGTCCTATTTTTTGAAAATGTTGCCACTGCGTCCTTCCGAATATGACCTATTTTTTATCAAAACTTCAAATTTGGGCGACATGTTCTAAAATCCCAAAGCTGGGATCAGAAAACTGAAAGCAGTTTTGGAAACCTCAATATGTTTTCTATTTACTCCAAAAGTATTTTCCCAGCCCTGAAAGAAATGTGGACCCTATGGGCAAAAAAGTAAAAAATCCCATTTTTGGGATTTTCATTCCTATTTTTGGGAATTGCGGGATGCCCTTTGACCTTTTCAATTTTTTTTTTGCATATTCTTATTTGAAATGACAAATTTAACAAGCGTTGAAAATTTCATTGAGTTTTGTTCATAAATAAAGATTTTGTCATATATTACATATTTGTTTAATTTCTAAAACTATGATTTATATCAAAATTTTAATAGGATCGCAGATAGCTACAACAATTTAGTCCATATTTATCCCTTAATATCATTTTTTAGTTAGATATGGAAATTCTCGACCCTTTACAAAAAATTTCAAGCCAATATCTCAATTACATTCAAAAATATGTTCATTTAAACCTGTGTCCTTTAATTTCATCTTTTTCATATTTTAGTATTAAGTATGACAGAACATACATTTGGTGTTGAATAAAATATTTGGACAATTTTTTAAAATTATTTAGTTAATTATTTTATTAAAGACTATTTTAAGTACCATATTTAATAAATCTACAATGAAGATTACATTAAAGTACGAAGAGTTGTGTTCCGTTTTATTATATAAAAACTACATATAGTAGAAAAGTAGACAAAACAGGCATATCGAAAATTGAAAACATTTTAAAACTTTTTGATGTAAAAAGTAAGTCTGTGGATGGAAATCAAAAGAAATTTCGATTAAAATTTTGTAGTTGGATGGAAACTACTACGGAAATCTCAACTTACAACACATCAACAGGAGCGCCTTGCAAGTCATACGAAGACTTATGTTCAAGGTCAAAAAAAAAAGAGGGTCACACAAAAACTTTTTTCAATCTCAAATGAGGAAATTGCTGATACATTTAACGAAATGCTGAAAAAGGAAAACCAACATATGGATGTCGTACATATTGCAACTATTCTTCCTAATGCATCACCAAAACGACTTAAGCGAATTGTGGAAAGTATACCAACTCCAACATCATAATCAAATTTTACTGAAGAGGAAGCAATAGCGCTTATGTTGGAACTGGGTCTCAGTCGAAATAAGTACCAAATATTAAGGAAAGCTCTGCATGAAAAAGGACACAATATATTACCATCATACAAGGCGATCCAGGAAAAAAAAAACAAACTATCCTACTAAATCAACAAAAAATAATGAAGAATTGAAAGAACTGAGAGCTGCGGAAAAAAGCAGAATCCAAGAAGAATTTAAAGTTCAGATGGGATTAAACATCGACAAACCACTTTCAAGTTGCGGTAGTACAAATGACGGTAATACGTCGAGAAGGTTTTTTCGTGATTTTGAAATTACTTCAAAAATAACTGGAATCGACAAGGAGTTGCTTCGAAGAGTTAAAACTATTTTAATGGCACTGAATAGTAAACATAAAATTAATGAAAATCGATTTGGGGAATACACATCTGAAATTTCTAAATTACTTGTATCTCTGTATCCATGGAGGTAACTAACACCAACAGTACACAAAGTATTGTGTCATGGTCAAATAATAATTGAATCGAATATTCTTCCACTTGGAGAGTTAACAGAAGAAGCCCAGGAAGCGAGGAATCGAGATTTTAAGCATGTTCAACTATTCAGCTCAAGAAAATGCTCCAGGCAATCACAGAATGAAGATATTTTTAATAGTTTACTTCTATCTTCTGATCCTGTTCTTTCAACTATGCGAAAAAGATGGATTTGTTATGAAACTCTATCATCTCAAAACAAGGAAGATTTAAAGGACTTATATTACCTTCTGGATATGTATACCGATATGACAGATTATTTTATAGAAAATAAGTAGTGTTAGGAATTAACTATATAAGTAGGTTGTAAGAATTAATTGTATTATGTTTAAGATAAACAGTTCAAATAAAAAAGCTATTATACTAACTGATGATATTGTATTAAATTGTGTTTTATATTTCGGTGGGCGGGAAAGGTAATTTGTGTGGGGTGATTTAGGTGTTGTTGTGCGTGGCTCATAATAAAATTATAATTTTTTTTATTTAATATACAATATTATAATAAAATAATTAACTAAATAATTTTTAAAAATTGTCCAAATATTTTATTCAACACCAAATGTATGTTCTGTCATACTTAATACTAAAATATGAAAAAGATGAAATTAAAGGACACAGGTTTAAATGAACATATTTTTGAATGTAATTGAGATATTGGCTTGAAATTTTTTGTAAAGGGTCGAGAATTTCCATATCTAACTAAAAAATGATATTAAGGGATAAATATGGACTAAATTGTTGTAGCTATCTGCGATCCTATTAAAATTTTGATATAAATCATAGTTTTAGAAATTAAACAAATATGTAATATATGACAAAATCTTTATTTATGAACAAAACTCAATGAAATTTTCAACGCTTGTTAAATTTGTCATTTCAAATAAGAATATGCAAAAAAAAAATTGAAAAGGTCAAAGGGCATCCCGCAATTCCCAAAAATAGGAATGAAAATCCAAAAAATGGGATTTTTTACTTTTTTGCCCATAGGGTCCACATTTCTTTCAGGGCTGGGAAAATACTTTTGGAGTAAATAGAAAACATATTGAGGTTTTCAAAACTGCTTTCAGTTTTCTGATCCCAGCTTTGGGATTTTAGAACATGTCGCCCAAAGTTGAAGTTTTGATAAAAAATAGGTCATATTCGGAAGGACGCAGTGGCAACATTTTCAAAAAATAGGACAAGTTTTTTACGCCAAAGCGTTCTGCGTAAAGATACCTTTTAGAAAACTATAAAATTGTTATATGTTCTTAATAAAAATTTTATTTTATTAATAAAAGAGTTAAGACACATTTTTGGCAAAAAAACGCCAAAAATCTAAAATTTTTTGAATTTTTAAATTAAAAAACGTATATTTTTGGATCTGTAAACAATATTGATCTGAAATTTTTTGTATATTATTGGAAATTTTGTTGTCTAACTAACAAGAAAAAATTGAGTCCATTTGGTCCAAAATTACGCCCGGTATTCAAAAAAAGGCGGACCAAGGTATGGTAAATTTTGTATCACTAAATTTTTAAATGCCTATAACTCGGATATTATAAGAGATAAGTAGTATGTCCAAGCATGTTTTTTCAAGATCTCGTCGAGCGCTTTCACAAAATATAAAAATCTTTGTATTTGGGTGAAAAACAAAAAAATGGCACGAGTTTAAAAATTTTACATGTCGTAGGTACCCTACTTTGAGCCGCCACAGCGCCGTCCCTGGGGCATCTGCAGGGTTCATCTTCAAAACTTAAACTCGAATACTCCTTGGCTACGCTCACGCCAAATTTTATCCCGATCGGATCAGCCGTTTAGAAATGCCAGATTTATTTCCAAAAAATTTCCATTCTGCCCCACTGTGTACTATTAGCAATCATGTCAGTAGAATGGGTCTCAAGCACAATATAATGTAATGTAAAAGTTGTCATAATGACGTGGAAGAGGAGACTATATCTCGTCTTCTTTGCTACTGTCCGATATTCACTGAGGACAGAGATCATGATCTATTTGAAAGGCTCACGTGAGCACAGTGACCTAGCCCCTGACAGAGTGACTTAGACCACAAAAACTCAACTTATGTTGAGCTTTCGTCTTTTTACTATTTTGATATTGTTGTTCGATTTTCGTAAGTCGACTTATAGAACCCTACTTTGTAGTCATCTGCAAACAGTGTTACCACCTACTTGCCTTATTTAAAACCTAAATCGCTTAATTTTATTAAAATATTTTAAGCAGATAATGATAGATGAGTTATATAAATGACCAACTTTTACAATTCAATTTTGATAAAAAAAATAAATGCATTTTAAATGAAATTCTTCTTCTTTTTGTTTCTGTTCAAACTACATACCATATGATTTTCTGGAAAATGTTTTGTGTTTTGTTTTTTATTTGATAATAATTTATATTTGTGGTAACTATAAATTGTTTTAAAAAAATTGTGTTTTTTTATATTTTTTGTTAAATTTTTATTTTTGAATAATTTAAATGTCTATAATGTGTATGTAAACTGTGTGTTTTGAGGTGTGTTTTGTGGGTGTTTCTTTTTTGTAAAGGCTTGATTTTTGTTTAAATATTTGTTTTTTTTTTTTTGTTTGTTTTAATCATTAGTTTAAAAAGGTGGTTTAGTTTAGTTGACTTTTAAGCGTTAGAGAGAAAACTAAAAACTTGTGTTTAATTTTAAATAAAAAATAAATAAATTAACCTTTAAGGCCTTTTTCTAAAAAGAAAACAATGCTAGATGAATTTATTTATAAATAAAACTTAAACATTTTATTTTTTGTTTTCATTTTACAATATCATCCTTATTTTCATGGTTTAGTTAAGATTAATTAATATTTATTTATTTATATGTATGTATATTTTTATATATATTTTTTATATATTATTTTTTTTTATTAATTTATTCAAAATAATATTTACAATTGCATTGCCGAAATAATTAAAAAATTATTTAAATTCAATTAAAAATTGGTTTCTGTCAATGTAAGCAGTTGTTTAGCTGCCTTTTTATTTTGTTTTCTTTAACATTTTTTTCTTTGAGTGTAAGGATTTAAGCTTTTTTTCTTTTTTGTTTTATTTTTTCTTAATTTATTATTTTTTAATTCATAATAAATTTGTTGTTTTAATTTTTATTTTTGATGTTTTATGTATATATAGTTTTTTGTTGTTGTTGTTTGTATGTTTTAATGCTAAATTGTTGTTTTTTAATTAAAATTAAGTAAATTTCATAGAAAAAATTGTTTTGTTGGTTTTAAATTTTATAGATTTAATATAATATTGTTGCTGTTGTTGTGTTTGCATAATGTTTTGTTGTTTCTTTGTCAAAATCATAAATAGTTGCAATTAAACTTAAATATTATAATGTTTCTTATTTCGATTTTGTATTATGTATGCAATTATTTTAATTTAATTTTTATTTATAAACCATTAGTAGTTGAGTTGAGAAATGTTGGTTTTTCAAAAAAACAAACAGTTATGAAATAATATTGGAATACATAACAACATTTAAGCGTTATGACAGTTTAGTAGAGTTGGCATCATTTAAAATAAATAACAACAATGTATAACAGAGATGCCATATATTTTTAAAAGTGACACCTAAGTAATAATATGTTTTTATAGAAAAATTTGCATGTTACAAATGTTTCTATAGAATACTTGGTGTATAACACAATTATGTATGGAAAACTTGGAGTATAACACAATTTTCTATAGAAAACATGTCGTATAACACATTTTCTACAACACATTTTTCTATAGAAAACTATTTTTATATAAAAACTTGATGTATAACACATTTTTCTATAGAAACTTTTTGATTAATAAATTTTTCGATAGAAAACTTTGGGTATAACACATTTTCTATAGAAACTTTGTGTATAACACAATTTCCAATGGGAAACTATGTGTATAACATATTTTTCTATAGAAAACTTGGTGTATAATTAATTTTTATACAAAACTTTGTGTATAACAAAATTTTCTATAGAAAACTTTGTGTATAACAAACTTTTCTATAGAAAACTTTGTGTATAATACAATTTCCTATTGAAAACTATGTGTATAACAGATTTTTCTATAGAAAACTTTCTGTTTAACACATTTTTCAATAGAAAACTTGGTGTATAACACATTTTTCTATAGAAAAATTGGTGTATAACACATTTTCCATAGAAAAGTTTGTTATACATAAAGTTTTCTTTGTGTATAACAAACTTTTCTATAGAAAAATTTATGTATAACAAACTTTTCTATAGAAAACTTTGTGCATAACAAACTTTTCTATAGAAAATTTTGTGTATAACAAACATTTCTATAGAAAACTTTGTATATAACTTTTTTATAGAAATGTTTGTGTATAACACATTTTTTTATGGAATATTTGGCGTATAACATATTTTCTAAAGAACACTTTTATCTACATATAAAAGATTTTCTGGTGTGCAACACATTTTTCTACAGGAAAACTTGTGTATGACTTATTTTTCTATAGAAAACTTGGATTATAACACATTTTCCTATAAAAAACTTAGTGTATAACACATTTTTCTATAGAAAATTTGGTATATAACACATTTTTCTACAGAAAAAATTGTGTATGACTTATTTTTTATAGAAAACTTGGAGTATGACACATTTTTCTATAGAAAAATTTGTGTATAATATTGTATAAAAACTTGGAGTATACAATTTTTTCTACTAAAAACTTTGTGTATAACTAATTTTTAAATAGAAAAGTTGGTGTATAACACATTTTTGTGTAGTAAAACTTTTTGATTAATAAATTTTTCGATAGAAAACTTTGGGTATAACACATTTTCTATATAGCAAACTCATTTTTCAATAGAAAAGTTGGTCTATAATATATTTTCTACAGAAAAATTGGTGTATAACACATTTTTCTATAGAAAAGTGTGTGTATAACACATTTTATATAGAAAACATTGTGTTTAACTAGTTTTTCTGTAGAAAACTTTGTATATAACACATTTTTCTATAGAAAACTTGGTTTATAACTCATTTTTCTATAGAAAATTTAGCGTATAACAAAGTTTTCTATACAATAATACATTTTCTATAGAAAAATTTAAAACTTCTATAGAGAATTTGTGTATAACACTTTTTTCTATAAAAACTTTGTGTGTAACATATTTTTCTATAGAAAAATTTGACTATAACAGTTTTGTGTAAAATACTGTAAAAAAACTTGGAGTATAAAATTTGTTCTATGTATAACACATTTTTCTGTAGAAAACTTTATATATAACACATTTTATATAGAAAAATTTGTATATAACTCATTTCTCTATAGAAAACTTGTTCTATAACACTTTTTCTATAGAAATTTAGCGTATAACAAAGTTTTCTATACAATAATAAATTTTCTATAGAAAAATTTGTCTATAACAGTATTTTGCCCTAGAGACAAATTTTCGTATAACTCGTTTTTCTATAGAAAAATTGGTGAATAGCACATTTGTTTATAGAAAACTTTGCGTATAACATATTTTTTTATAAAAATCTTAGCGTATAACACATTTTTCTATAAAACAATTCTGTATAACACATTTTTCTATAAAAAAGTAGAAAAACTATATTTTTGTAAAATTTAAAAATTTTCAAACAATTTATTTTTTACAACTGTTTGTTTTTTTATATTTTATTCAACTTCTTTTCTGTTTAAATATAATTTAGTTATTTTTCATTTATATTACAAATAATAATAATAAAAAATTGATTTTATTTCGCTTTAAATTTACAATTATTTAGCTTATATTTTCATCTGTCATTAAATTTTATTTGTAATGCTTTTGAGAGAAGAATTGTTTGGTTTTCTTTAAATTTATTTAATGTAAATTAAAATTTTGACGTTTTGAAATGTTGTTGAAATTGTTTCTTATTTTGTTTGTGAGTTTGTTTTAAACTAGATTTGTTGTTTGTCAAATCCTGTATCCATACACCTTTAAATACAGGATATTTGTTTTCTTTTTCCTTGTAGTAGTTTTGAAATTTTGAAAGAGGAGTTGTTTTGTTGTTGCTTTTACATTTGTTACGATTTTACGATTTTTTTGGTTACATTTTTTTTTTTTTTGTTTTTTTTGTTTTTAAAGAAAATTAAATAGTTAGGAAGAAAGTTTAAGGGAAAAGTAATAAAAAGAAAAAAAAAACAAAAGAAATGAAAAGTAAAAGCAATAAAAAGAAATGAAAAGAAAAAAGTAGTAAATAGAAAGAAAGAAAAAAAAAAATAATACAAAAAATCTCTCAAATGAAATGATGAAGCATTTTTCATTATTCGCCTGCTATTGTTTTCAACATGGTTTGGATACGCTGAAAAATGCAATAAAAATATACCAGTAAAAGTCTTATTTGGCAACACTGTTTTACGTTATACGAAAATGTTTGACAGTGATGCCATGTGCAGTAAGTTGTAGGATCTACAACCCTAGTAATACCGAAATTCATTGCATTAACGACCCTATCCTGAGCGGTTACTACATATTTCGATTTCCATTTAATACAGAAATTTAAAAGGCTTTATTCTCGAATCAAGTGATTCTAGGCGAATTAGGGTATACGTAATCGAATAATCATTCGTATAAAAACACATTTCGAATTTAAATTAAAATCTCTTAGATCTTTTCTTTTTTTCATTAATTCAGACTCTTTTTATGTTAAATACACCGTGTTTCGAAAGTGTTTAGTTTCTAAACGAAATACGTTTTTTTTCAAATGGGTTTCTTTTGAATCGCAATGTTTTTAGGATTTATTGCTTAATTTCATTCAAACGAGTTTTCGAATCGAATAGATCTTTAGTTTTAGCTAATTTTGAGAGGTTTTAAGGATTTTAAGCAAAATTTTTATTCTTTGTTATTCTTCATTATTAGTAATTCTATTCTTTTAAAACTGTTTACCTTCGAAAAAAAGTTTTCTTTTAAATCAACTTATGTATATTTTAAGCAGAAGTATTTCTTTAAAATATTGTTAGTATAGTTTTCTAACATACCTTACCATTAGGAGATAATTTATTTATATATACGGTTTATAGTCATCAGCAGCTTCGCATGGTTATACGATTACCGTTATTTTCCTTTTTGAGATATTTAAGACAAAATACTAATTTTGTTGTAACTATTCGAAAACCATATTTTTGATAAAGCTCGAAAAGACTAGATAGCCATTTTAGCCATTGTAATACCCTTAACATTATAAGGAATCCTGTTATTATTATTGTCACCGAGAGAAACGTGTCACGCTCACGTTTCTCTCTACTTCTAAACAACTTCTGCAATACTTGGGCTTTAGTTGACCATATGGACTTACAATGCCTAGTGATTATTCCTATAAGAACTGAAATTTCTATGAAGGGGCAGGATTTTCAGGGTCCTTTTCGTGAATACAAGGAAGATAAGTTTGGATATTCTCCATGACTATTTTTTGAATATCCTTTTGAGAAACTGCATTCTGAACCTGGAAACCATTTCAATTAAGTTGTGGCAGGGATTAAACGAGAATAGTATGAATGGAATGTCTCTTGCAACCGAATCGTAGAAAATTTCATAGCTAGATTTTCTGACGGCAAATAAACGGAGTTGTTTCCGGCAATCCGGCCTAGTAGAATATGGGTTATTGATCACAGATAGATGATCTAGAGCAAGCGGTATGTTAGAGCAAACCTCTGGGGGAAGCTCTTGTTATACGGATAGCTCTAAAAGGGCACAGAAAGTTTAAATGTCCGTGCTTTTATATAATATATAAAATAGGTTGCAATATGGCGCCCACAGATAAATGTTATCATTTCGCCTAGAGGCCGGTACAGCCAGAAGGTATAAACCGGCCTCTAGGCGATAATTCGCAATGAAAATGCGAATAGAAGAGAACTTGATAAAGTTAACATGACGATTACCAAACCATTTGGACAAATAAGTCTCATACGTATATGGCTACTAAGATCCTACAGGTTAACCCAAACGAGAAGATTACGGGCACAACTATACAAAATTGGATTCATATGAATGTAGAACATGCGGAGAGTACACTTTGTGTCATTACCAGGCTTTCCAAATAACTTGGAAACGATGTTATTCCACATATTAGATACCTCAAGAACACTAATTTTAACATTTAAATGAACTACGTTCTGGCAACTTAGTTTCTGAACATTGAAAGATCATTTCATTCATAGATCTCTATATAAGGCACAAAATAGACCTATTAACAGCCTAAAACCTTCTTGCAACCTAACCTAATAGATGCTATGTTTCTTTATTGATCGTGTAATTCATTTTGGAAGAAACATTTTTTCGAAACGATTTGCTAAATAACCCCTTGTCTTTACATACAATACAATAATGTATTTCTAGAATTTACTTAAGGTTCTGAGAGACCTAACTCCATTGTTTCTCTCATTCGAAGATTGTATAGGAGAAGTCACAGTCACACACAATCGTAAAGCATTCAAATTGAATTTTCATACGATTCCGTTTTTTGTTGGAATACCAATTTCCGATCGTAGCTTAACTGAATGCGGAAACGTAACCGAAATGCAGAATAGGGGTGAATGTCTGTGGTAAAGAACAACGCCCGCGTTATCGTTGATTAGGTCGTTAACTGTTGTCTAGCATTCTTCGTGTAACTGTCCTGGTTTTTACGTTGTGTGCATTAAGAGCATGCTTTCGTTTTAATTCAAAGTGAGGGGTTTCATTAAAAAACTAAACTCAGATATTTACTGAATTGTTTATAAAATTCTGGCACCTTAACATTTCAGAATTGAGAAAACTATTATCCGATGATCGACCAAAATACAACTCTGAGATATTTAACTTTTTTGGACTAATATGACAAAAATACTAGAAAATGATTTCCAATCTTTTCAAATCCCTTATATCTAACAAATTGCCAGTTTTTCCCAAAATGTACTAAATGTTTTCATTTTAAAAACTTAAATTTTCACAGCTCTTGTGTGAAATAAGAAGAAGAAAAAAATGTGTTTTCTATTTTTTTAAATAATTTTCTTTTTATATATATTTTTCTTTCTTTTTTTTTTTTTTTTGTTGGTTTTGTATTACAAATTAATATTTTCGCCTATTTTCTTTGTAGAGTGTTTTTGTTTTTATTTTAAATGTTTTATTTAAGGCTTTTTCATGTTTTTCTTTTTTAAATTAATGTTTTAGTTTATAAAGTAAATTGTAGATTGTGATTTTTCTTTTCTTTTTTTTTTATTACTTCATACTTTTTGCTTGAAAACTTGTTGTTTTGATCATCATCATCATTAATTAATTAATTAATCATTATCAATCATTTTTGTATTAATTTATAATAGAATTATAATAATTTATAATAACGCAAAATAATAAATTGGTAAATTAAAAAAAAATAATAATAATAAAATAAAAATAAAAAAAAAATATTTTTTTAAATGTTTCTTTTTTAATAATAAATCATAATAATAATGCTAATTAATAAATGTATAATATACGATTTTTTATGGATTTTTTTAAATGTTTTTTTTTTTTTTAATTTTATTATTTTTTTTTTTGCATTTTTTTTGTTGTTTGTTTAGAGTTTTTTTTTTTGTTTGTTTTTCTTTTAAATGTAAATTACAACGGAAGTGTCGGTGTATTAGTAGTTGGTGTAGGCGTCAACATTGACGCGGATGGAGGATAACGCAACGTATGCTGTGACGTTGCTTGTTGTATATAATCCTGGCTAGGATTATTTAAAACGCTATCCCTTGAATTTGAATGTGAAGTGGCGCGTAGCAATGTAACTGCTTCGCGTTCTGGACTACATTGGACACCATCTAGTCATTTTTGACGTGATGATTTCTTCTTCTTTCGTTTAAAGAAACAACAACATCTGAAAGGAGAGATAGAGAGAAACGGCGGGGGGTAGATTTAGTAGTATTCAAATATTTATTTCGAAATTTAGAAAATAACGTGAAATTTTTAAATTTTGGTTCTTAGATGAGTTAATGGAATAGTCTACAGACTAGACGATGGACTAGTCAAAAGATTAGTTTATGGACTAGCATGTTGACTAGTCTATTGATCAGTCTATTGTCTAGTTTATGGACTATCTTGTTTACAAGCCAATGAACTAGTCCATAAACTAGTAGACGGTCTAGTCCATAGTCAATCGACTAGTTAATAGACTATTCAATAGACTGATCAATAGACTAATCCATAGACATGTCCAAAGCCTATTCGATAGATTGACAATTGACTAGTCAATAGACCAGTCCATAGTTTAGTCAATAGCCAAGTCTATATACTAGACAATACTCTAGTTCATGGTCTAGTCCATAGTGTAGTCAATGGAAAAGTCCATAGACTAGACAATAGACTAGTCTGCAGACTAGCCCATAAAGTAGACAATAGACTTATCCATAGGCTACACAGTAGACTGATCAATAGATTAGTCACTAGACTAGTCCATAGAATAGACAATGGAGTAGACAATAGACTGGACAATGACTATTCCATAGACTAGTCAATATCCATGTCCATAATCTAGTCCATATACTAGTTCATGGTATAGTCCATAGTGTAGTCAATAGAATAGTTCATAGGATAGTCAATGGACTAGACAATAGACTAGTCCATAAAGTAGACAATAGACTGGTCAATAGGATACACAGTAGACTTATCAATAGATTAGTCACCAGACTAGTCCATAGACTGGTCAATAGACAATAGACTAGACAATTGACTGGACAATTGACTAGTCCAGAGACTAGTCAATAGACCAGTCCATAGTTTAGTCAATAGAATAGTCAATAGGCAAGTCCATAATCTAGTCCATATACTAGTCAATAGTCTAGCTCATGCTCTAGTCCATAGTGTAGTCAATAGAAAAGTCCATAGGATAGTCAATGGAATAGTCCATAGACTAGACAATAGACTAGTCTACAGACTAGTCTATAAAGTAGACAATAGACTGGTCCATAGGCTACACAGTAGACTGGTCAATAGATTAGTTACCAGACTAGTCCATAGAATGGTCAATAGAATAGACAATACACTGGACAATAGACTGGATAATTGACTAATTTATAGACTAGTCAATAGACCAGTCCATAGCTTAGTCAATAGCCAAGTCCATAATCTAGTCCATATACTAGTCAATAGTCTAGTTCATGGTCTAGTCCATAGTGTAGTCAAAGGAATAGTCCATAGTATAGTCAATGGAATAGTCCATAGACTAGACAACAGACTATTATACAGACTAGTCCATAAAGTAGACAATAGACTGGTCCATTGGCTACACAGTAGACTGATCAATAGATTAGTCCATAGACTGGTCAATAGAATAGACAATAGACTAGATAATAGACTGGACAATTGACTAGTTTATAGACTAGTCAATAGATCAGTCCATAGCTTAGTCAATAGCCAAGTCCATAATCTAGTCCATATACTAGTCAATAGTCTAGTTCATGGTCTAGTCCATAGTGTAGTCAATAGAATAGTCCGTAGGATAGTCAATGGAATAGTCCATAGACTAGACAACAGACTATTATACAGACTAGTCCATAAAGTAGACAATAGACTGGTCCATTGGCTACACAGTAGACTGATCAATAGATTAGTCCATAGACTGGTCAATAGAATAGACAATAGACTAGACAATAGACTGGACAATTGACTAGTTTATAGACTAGTCAATAGCCAAGTCCATAATCTAGTCCATATACTAGTTAATAGTCCATATACTAGTTAATAGTCATGATCTAGTTCATAGTATAGTCAATAGAAATGAAATTTTATAAATAAACCTAAAGAAATAATCAAAACATACTTTGTTTCATCGACCAACTCGACTTCAGGCTGTTGTGTTATGGGAGTATTTGAATGACCAGCAGTGGGATCGTCCGCATTTAATTCACCATTTGTTGAACTCACAACCTAAAATTGCAAGAAAAAGACAAAAAAACATAAAAAATAAATTACATTTAGTTAGTTTAATTTATAAATGAAAATAAAAATACCATCGATATAAACAAAATGAAACATACATAAATGATTTGACATTTATTTGAGAGAGAGAGAGATATAGATAGAGAATAAAATGTTTGAAAACCCAATTTCTGCTGATTACAATTTTATACTAAATATTACACAACGATAAATTCTAAAATTAATAAATGGGTGTACAATATTATAAACTCACTGGTAACTACATAAAAATGTAAACAAATCTAACAAATATGAGTTTTTTTTTTATAAAAATAAACAAAAATCAAACGCACACAAATTAAATGCTGATTTAAGTTGTTGTTTAGAATTGTTTAATAAATAAAAAACTGCAATTAAAAATTTTGAGGGCTCTTTTACGGGAGGGTATTTCAGTTAAAATTGCTACTGCTTGAAAAGAAAAACCTACTAAATCAATTAAATCAGCATTTTCTTTAATCAAATCTTTCACAAACCACACAAAGTGAAAAAAACAAAACATACACTTAATAAAAAAAATATATTTTATACCTTTTTTCTATATATTATTTAAATAAAAAACACCTTCTCTAAACTTAAACAAAATTTTAAATTAAAAAAATTAAATTTAGTTTTTTAAAGAAAAACAATTCGTTTAATCTCTTTCGTTCTCTAACTAATCTTTGGAGTTTTGTGGCACCAAAGGTGGTCGTTCTGTTGCCAGTTGTTCAGCAGCAGTAGCAGCCTTAACTGATATTTCTTCATCCTTTTCGTTTTCATAATAAGCATCAAAAGGACTATCATCATCCGAGCCTGAATCTTCGGGTTGTTTCTAAATCAATTAAATTTTGTTTTGTTGTTTATTTTTAGTAAAATTTAACTACTAAAAAATTCTTTAAAATTTCATTTTTCTTGGTAGCTGTTTTAATTTTCTTGCAATTTTTTTTCTGTACTTTTTGAGTTTTTTTAGTAAAAAAAATTGTGTATTTTTTTTTAAATATATTTAGCATTTACCTTAATACACATGCACATTTATTCATAACAACTAAATTAATTAAAATAAACATTCCTTTTTTTAAATAATTATATAAATTATTCGCCAATGCCTTCGTTTATTCATGCATTTTTCCTTTTTCGTTTAACTATATATATATTTATATTTCCAACAAAGTGCTTAATTATGTTAAATGATGATTGGTAATAAGGGATTATGAAATGTTTTAATTTGGGACAGGTATCAAAATGAAATGGTTCCGTTTTTATGAAGTTTTAGAAATCTGAAAAGCCTTATATCTAAATATTTCCCATTAACCAATAAGTCTATCAATTCATATTAGATTCTAAAGAGAGAGTACTAGACTATGGACTAGTCTTCACATTATGCAATGGACTAGCCTGTAGACTGAACTAGTCTAATGACCAGAATATGGACTATTCTGTTGACTGGTCTAATGACTTAACTATGGACAAGTCTATAGACTGGACCAGTCTTTTGGCCAGACTATGAACTAGTCTATAGATTATGGACTAGGCTGTTGACTAGACTAAAGACAAGAGTATTGGCTAGACTATGGACTAATCTATTGACTAGACTATGAACTAATAATACATTAGACTATGGAATAGCCTCTTTACTACACTATGGACTAGTCTGTTGTCTAGGTTATGGTCTATAGTCTGGTCTAGTGTCTAGGTTATGGTCTATAGTCTGGTCTATGGGCCATTCTACTAGTCTGTAGACTAGACTATGGACTAGTTTATAGACTAGACTATGGACTAGTTTATAGACTAGACTATGGACTAGACTATAGACTAGACTATGGACTAGTCTAGACTAGACTATGGAGCTATAGACTAGACTATGGACTAGTCTATAGACTAGACTATGGACTAGTCTATAGACTAGACTATGGACTAGTCTATAGACTAGACTATGGACTAGTCTATAGACTAGACTATGGACTAGTCTATAGACTAGACTATGGACTAGTCTATAGACTAGACTATGGACTAGTCTATAGACTAGACTATGGACTAGTCTATAGACTAGACTATGGACTAGTCTATAGACTAGACTATGGACTAGTCTATAGACTAGACTATGGACTAGTCTATAGACTAGACTATGGACTAGTCTATAGACTATGGACTAGTCTATAGACTATGGACTAGTCTATAGACTATGGACTAGTCTATAGACTATGGACTAGTCTATAGACTATGGACTAGTCTATAGACTATGGACTAGTCTATAGACTATGGACTAGTCTATAGACTATGGACTAGTCTATAGACTAGACTATGGACTAGTCTATAGACTAGACTATGGACTAGTCTATAGACTAGACTATGGACTAGTCTATAGACTAGACTATGTACTAGTCTATAGACTAGACTATGGACTAGTCTATAGACTAGACTATGGACTAGTCTATAGACTAGACTATGGACTAGTCTATAGACTAGACTATGGACTAGTCTATAGACTAGACTATGGACTAGTCTATAGACTAGACTATGGACTAGTCTATAGACTAGACTATGGACTAGTCTATAGACTAGACTATGGACTAGTCTATAGACTAGACTATGGACTAGTCTATAGACTAGACTATGGACTAGTCTATAGACTAGACTATGGACTAGTCTATAGACTAGACTATGGACTAGTCTATAGACTAGACTATGGACTAGTCTATAGACTAGACTATGGACTAGTCTATAGACTAGACTATGGACTAGTCTATAGACTAGACTATGGACTAGTCTATAGACTAGACTATGGACTAGTCTATAGACTAGACTATGGACTAGTCTATAGACTAGACTATGGACTAGTCTATAGACTAGACTATGGACTAGTCTATAGACTAGACTATGGACTAGTCTATAGACTAGACTATGGACTAGTCTATAGACTAGACTATGGACTAGTCTATAGACTAGACTATGGACTAGTCTATAGACTAGACTATGGACTAGTCTATAGACTAGACTATGGACTAGTCTATAGACTAGACTATGGACTAGTCTATAGACTTCACTAGTCTGGACTATGGATCAGTGTTTTGACCAGACTATTAACTAGATACTAGTCTATTTACTAAACCATAGTCTAGTCTATTTACTATACTATAGACTAATATATTGCCTACACAATGAACTAGTCTATTGACTACTCTATGGAGTAGTCTGTTGACTTGTCTATTGATTAATCTTTATATTTTAACGCTATAAGTGAAAGACAGATATGAACACATTATAAACTAATGTACACAGGGATGGAAAGTTCAGTACTATTGTACTGACGGTTGCATGCATTTGTGTTTAAATAAAAGTTAACAATTGTACAGACATTTTTGTCTATATTTTTTCAAGCTGAACGAATCAGAGAATAGTTTTTAGTTGTTCTATCTTGTCGTCATAAGCTCTATATTATTTGTCATATCCTTCAATATACAGATGTCTAGATCATATTATAAGGACCTATAATGTAACAGTTTAATTACTTGCAATAATGAGAAGAAATTTTTAAGATTCATTCATAAACAACAACACCCCAATCTTTAAACATTTAATATTTTCCTTATTTTTTGAAAAATTCTTCAAGATTTAAAATTTATTCGTTGCATTTTTAACAATATCTCTTAAATGTTCTAAAACACTTAAACAAATTTAATGCAAATTTTATTTTAAATAGAAGAGATTTAAAAAAATTTACATTAAAATACCTTTAAATATAATTCATATAACATTTACTAATAATATTTACATAACTTTATTTAACTAGAAATAAATTTATGCAAATGTACTATATTAAACGTTTACAATTGAATAATGTTTAACACAAAAATTTTAATGAATCCTTGAAATAAATATGCAAATATATGTATGTGTTTGTGCAACAAGAAAAAACAAACATACATATTTTACTTAACAACTGTGAATACATTTCATTAAAATACTTTTACCCAAAAAAAGAAAACTAAAAAAAATCTTTAGTTAAAAGAAAACACAAAAATTATCTAAAGTTACGAAAAATGAAAAGATATTAAAAGGAGGAATATAGTATAGTATGTATGTAGTATAAAAACGTGTTTTTGTAGATGTGTAAAAAGCCAGGGATGCAATAAGAAACATTAATTACAGGTACTTTTTTAAGTATACAAATTATTGAAAAAAAAGTACGAAGGACTAGTTTATTGTGCATTAATATGGACTAGTTAGGTAAAAAGTCTATTGACTAATCTAATAAAGAGTTGATTGACTAGTCTAATGAATAGTCTAATGACAAATATATTGACTAGTATATTGACTAGTCGATAAACTAGTCTATTGGCAAATCTATTGAAGAGTCTATTGATTAGTCGATAAACTGGTCTAATGACTAGACGATGAACTAATCTATTAACTATTGACTAGTCTAATGAATAGTCTATTGACTAGTCTAATCACTATTTTATTGACTAGTGTAATGACTATTCTATTAACTAGTCTAATGACAACTCTCTTGACTAGTATATTGCCTAGATGATAATCTAGACTATTGACTAGTCGATAAACTAGGCTATTGACTAGTCGATAAACTTGACTATTGACTAGTCAATAAACTAGTCTATTGACTAATCTATTGACAAGTCTATGGACTAGACGAAAAACTAGTCTATTGATTAGTCGATAAACTACTCTATTGACTAGTCTAAAGACTAGTCTAATGACTAGTCTAATGACTTGTCTATTGACAAGTCTATTGACTAGACGATAAACTAGTCTATTGATTAGTCGATAAACTACTCTATTGGCTAGTTTAATGATTTGTCTAATGCTTAGTCTATTGACTAGTCTAACGACTTGTCTATTGACTAATATAATGATCAGTCCAACAATCAGTCACTAACTAGTCTAATCACCAGTCTTTTGAATTGTCGATAAACTAGTTTTAGGACTAGTATATTGTAGTCTAACAATTAGTCTATTGTCTAGTCTAATGACTGGTCACTAACTATTCTTTTGACTAGTCTAATTACCAGTATATTAACTAGTCGATAAATTTGTCTAATGATCTCTCTATTGATTACTATAGTACAAAATTTTCCATCTCTGGTACAAACCCAATACCCAAGCAAATATGGCAACGCTTTTACAAACATTGGTTTCCGTTATTTAACTTTCGCGAATGGATGGAAGAGAAATGTACAATATTCAGTGCAAAAAGAATTTTTACAACGTATATGTACATAACGCACAAATTTGAATCCTTGAAATACTTAGTACAAATTTCCCATTATTTTGGTACAATTTATAATTATTGTTTTGCATCACTGATCTGTGTACTATGTATGAATGTGTATTTTAAATGTAATGAAGTAAACGAAAGAAAAGAAAAATCATTAAATACTTCTTCCTACACAAACGACACACAGCACGTTTAGGTGTTCTATTTTTTGACGAATTGTGATATTTCTAACAGTACTCAGCAGTTAACAAATTACATTTATAATTAAAATGTACGAAAGATATGGAAAAACTACTAGAAAATAAATAATACTCAATATTATTAAGAAGTTAAAAGAAATAGAAAACTGCTTTGAAATGTATAGTATATGCTTAAAAAGTGTCTCATTCTACATTTTACTTTTTCCAAGATTAATACGATGAAAAAATCAATTTAAATGAAAAAAAATGCAATTAAATATTTGCAAATACTACAAAAATAAATCAAGTTATTAAGAGAAAATTTAGAGTATTTGTGTTTGAGTGTGTATGTGTGTTTTGGAGTAAGTGAAATTTAACAGAACAGAGAGGAGAGACAGAGTTACAAGGTACCTTGAATAAATGTAGAGTAAATCAAGTGAAAACATTAGAAATGAAAACATCAAAAATATAAGAGTCTGCATAAGGAAAATCAATCAAACAATCAATCAATCAACAGGTTTTTTTATTTATTTAAGTTCATATACATAAAAAAAGAGTAATAGTTGTAGAAGAAGAACAAGAATAATAGTTAAAAAAAGTAACGGAATAATAGTCAAAAGGAAAAAAATGTAAACAGAGAAAAATGTATTGTAATGTGAACGCAGAAATGTCAGGGCATAAAAGGATACTTTAAGAAAATATTTTTGTGCTTAATTACAATTGCGACGATGGACTTTAAACTACTAGAAGATTTAATTAAGTGGTATAGTCTGAAAATTTTTGAAATCACTGAGGACTGTAACCACATTCCAGTAGTTCCATGTAAAGGTGCTTAGAAATAAAGAGAAAAAATGTTTGAGAGAAGTTATTGAGTTTTCTCATGCCCAATCCTTATGATAATAATCGAGACCAAAACGTTTTTGTAAATGAATTATTTATGTATAAAAGCTATCATTAGCTCCATGGAAATGTACTAAGTAATAAATAGAAAAAATATTCAGTATTTCTGAGCATTCTCATGTTTAATCCTATTAGACATTTTGCAGTTGATACTGCTATTCGATTATCGATTGGCGTTATCTCTCCTAACCTATTTCTATTTTGATAACTTGGAACGTCTAGTCCTTTACTATACTAGAATAAACTTCAATGTCGGGCGACTATCGCCATCATTACTTCATTAAGTAGTCTTCAATATCTAAGTCCAGGGTATTATTATGATATTCCCCAGGAAATGAACATTATTAAGGCTTCAATTTTATAACAATGTCTTCATTAGTTCTCAATATAACGAACAATTTTCCAAACACTGTGGCCTGCAATAAATTTTGTTATCAATAAATTGCCTTCACTTAAAAGTTAAAACAGAGCTGACATTGTTAACATTTAGATAACAATGAAGTTGCCAGATAGTTTTTTGATGATATCCTTTCAATTGCAAGGAATGTTGTTAAAGTCCTGAGACACATTTAAACTATAAATTACTTGCAAATGTAAATCAACTGTCGAATTGGAAAACTGCATAATTAGAAACCATTAGAACGACAATATTCTGACAAATTCTGAGCATTCTCATGTTTAATCCGATTATTAATTCGATTATCGATTGGCGTTATCTCTCATAACCTATTTCTATTTTGATAACTTGGAACGTCTAGTCCTTTATTATACTAGAATAAACTTCAATGTCGGGTGACTACCGCCATCATTACTTCATTAAGTAGTCTTTAATATCTAAGTCCAGGGTATTATTATGATATTCCCCAGGAAATGAACATTTAGGCTTCAATTTTATAACAATTTTCCAAACACTGTGGCCTGCAATAAATTTTGTTATCAATAAATTGCCTTCACTTAAAAGTAAAAACAGAGCTGACATTGTTAACATTTAGATAGCAATGAAGTTGCCAGATAGTTTTTTGATCCTTTCAATTGCAAGGAAAGTTGTTAAAGTCCTGAGCCACATTTAAACTATAAATTAATTGCACATGTAAATCAACTGTCGAATTGGGAAACTGCATAATTAGAAACCATTAGAACGACAAATGGCATACAAACGTAAATCAACTTAATAACACCTCAGTTTAAACTTTGTCAACTTTTATACAAGCATTTTCAATAGTTCTAGCCCCCATTACGGTTTCATGGGGGCTAGGTGAAATAATGGAACAATATCAAACAAAATCATAAGGTTTCTTCTTTGTAAAGTAATACGTGTTTCAAATTTTATAGGATTATCTTCAAAATTGGTTTATATATACAGACGGACGGATCGACACAGAGAAACTGAGCCGATTGGTACATTTTAAGGATGGTATAAGACCATAAAACCAATGTACCCTTTCCACTAAAAGGGTGTAGGGTATAAAAAACATTGTTCCTAACTAAACGAGCAATCATATTTTTTCAATAAATAGACATCACTTATAAGTTAAAAGAGAGTTGCCAATGTTAACATTAACATGTGAATGAAGTTGCCAGATATTTTTTTGTTAATATCCCTTAAATTATAAGGAAAACAAAACTAAAGATTGGAAACAACATATATAGGAATTAGGGAAATAATGAAATTGTTTCGTTATTATATTATCATTATCATCCATCGATCCAATTGTAATTAAGTACATTTAATTAAAAAATTCACAATAAATCAATTTTACATAAATTTCACTGTAAAAATGCTAGACTTAATTATTACACATTTTTACCTAAAAACATTTATATATAAATAACACTTCCCACCCAATAACAATAGATTAGTAAAAATTAAATAAACATATATCAAGAATTTTATATAATTCAAATATTTTTTTTACAAAAAAGACATAAATATTTTAAACAAATTGTTTTATACAACCGCAATGAAATTAGTATATGAATGATTTATTTTTTTTAATATTTTCCTTAATTTGTACACACATTTATAAAAACAAAAAGAACAACATGAAGTTTTTGTTTTTTTTGACACTCAGAAACTTACCTGTACAGAACCATGCCTATCGGCAGGCGTAAGATTGCCTAGTGTAGCACCTGGTTTAGGTACATCTGGCCACGCAGCAACACCTCCTTTGGCATTTGTCTAAAATGTTTGCCAAAATCCCATCAAAACAAAAACACACAACATAAATATGCGCAAAAACACGCATCATTTGGCGTGTTTTTTATTTAAAAGTAACGGTTTGTTTTGTCAAACAAAAATGTTGTTCGTTGAGGTTTTTAATAGAGAGTGCATTCATTCAAATTCATTCATTTTAGAGTTGGATGTCAGAGTTTAAGGATGGTTTTTTGTTTGTTTGTTATTTGGGGATGTTTTATGGATGTGGTAATAAGCCGATGATGGTTGGTTGTTTGGTTTTAACATCATTTTGGTTTGTGGTTTTATTTGATTTTTATGGTATTTATAGTTGTTTTTTATATTTTTGTTGTTTTTATTTTTACAATTTAGTAGTACGTTTCATTTGTTTTTGGATTTTTTTTTTTAGTTAATTTGGATAATTATGAAAAAAATAAATAAAATAATTTCATAAGTTTTATGTTGGATTTTTTTTTTAAATTTTGTTTAAAAATATATAAATTTAGTTTAAAAATTTAGAAGAAAAAACCTTTAGCCATAAGAAGTTTATTTTGAAAAATTATAAATTACAAAATAAAATAGAAAAATTCAAAAGTTATTACAAAAAAAAGCAACAAAACAATAAGAACAACAAAAAAGCACCATTACTAAAATTGTAGCTAGAATTTAGTTTTAGATTTTTACTGGTTTTAATTTCGTTTTAATAAAGCTGCCAGAGTTCAGGACAATACATGTTATCTACAACTAAGATTTTAAGTTATTTTTTACAATTACAAGTTTTTTTTACAATTAATCTATAACTTTAAAAGAAATATTGCTGTATGTTGAGCTCTATACTTTGGGAAAGGGTTAACTGTTTCTCTTGTTTATGCTTAGTGTCCCGAATTAAATTCCTTATTGAAAATTTGTGATAAAATAATTTTATTAAATCATTCAAAAGATCAGATCAGCTAGATTTTTTAAGAGATAAACAATGCTTTTGTATGAGTCCGAATGTTTTTAGTTCAATATATTGGCATCACTGTAAATGACGTACATTTTATTTTAAAATAGACCGAGATGGTGCTGCCAATGTAAACAATTATATGAATGAAGAGTTAACAGATAAATTTTCCTAACTAACGTCTAGTCTAGACTATTGTCTAGTCTTTAGCCTAGTCTATGGTCTAGTCTATAGTCTAGTCTTTAGCCTAGTCTATGGTCTAGTCTATAGTCTAGTCTATAGACTAGTATATAGTCTAGTCTATAGTCTAGTCTATAGTCTATATAGTCTAGTCTATAGTCTAGTCTATAGACTAGTATAGTCTAGTCTAGTCTAGTCTATAGTCTAGTCTATAGTCTAGTCTATAGTCTAGTCTATAGTCTAGTCTATAGTCTAGTCTATAGTCTAGTCTATAGTCTAGTCTATAGTCTAGTCTATAGTCTAGTCTATAGTCTAGTCTATAGTCTAGTCTATAGTCTAGTCTATAGTCTAGTCTATAGTCTAGTCTATAGTCTAGTCTATAGTCTAGTCTATAGTCTAGTCTATAGTCTAGTCTATAGTCTAGTCTATAGTCTAGTCTATAGTCTAGTCTATAGTCTAGTCTATAGTCTAGTCTATAGTCTAGTCTATAGTCTAGTCTATAGTCTAGTCTATAGTCTAGTCTATAGTCTAGTCTATAGTCTAGTCTATAGTCTAGTCTATAGTCTAGTCTATAGTCTAGTCTATAGTCTAGTCTATAGTCTAGTCTATAGTCTAGTCTATAGTCTAGTCATAGTCTAGTCTATAGTCTAGTCTATAGTCTATAGACTAGAAAATTCTATAGTCTATAGTCTAGTCTATAGTCTAGTCTATAGTCTAGTCTATAGTCTATTCTTTAGTCTAGTCTATAGTCTAGTCTATAGTCTAGTCTATAGTCTATAGACTAGAAAATTCTATAGTCTAGTCTATAGTCTAGTCTATAGTCTAGTCTATAGTCCAGTCTATAGTCTAGACTATAGCCTAGTCTATAGTCTAGTCTATAGTCTAGTCTATAGTCTAGTCTATAGTCTAGTCTATAGTCTAGTCTATAGTCTAGTCTATAGTCTAGTCTATAGTCTAGTCTATAGTCTAGTCTATAGTCTAGTCTATAGTCTAGTCTATAGTCTAGTCTAGTCTATAGTCTAGTCTATAGTCTAGTCTATAGTCTAGTCTATAGTCTAGTCTATTGTCTAGTCTATAGTGTAGTCTATCGTCTATAGTCTAGACGATTATCTAGTCTATAGTCTGAACTATTGTCTAATCTAGGCTATTTTCTAGTCTATAGTTTAGAGATGGAATTGTCAATGAAACCATATATAGTTAAGTCTATCGACTAGTTCATTGTCTAGTATATAGTGAAGATAAACGTATAGTCTAGACTAGCGACTGGTCTATCGTCTCGTTTATTGATTTGTTTATTGTCTTGTCTATTGATTAATTTATTTGAATCTACCGTATCGACTTGTCCATCATTTGGTTTATTTTATCACTACATCGTCCATTTTCCCGGATTTATCTATAGTGTAGTCATCAATATTTGTCCATTTTCTAGTCTATAGTAGTGCACTGGCAACAATAAAAACGTAGTTGTCAAAAGAGATAAGAAAGCGGGCGGCCACTCAAATGAAGTTACCACATCGTTTTTTTGCATTTCTGTTTGAGTCATATTCAGCTCAAATTGGTTGGAGATTGATTAGTATTTCAAAATTTCTTAAATTTAATTTATCACACATAAGTTTACTACAAAAAGTTTAGTTAATTTAACTATAATTTTCTCTGTTATATACAAAATTACAAAACTATTGTTATTAATTAATGTACATACTATTTTAACTAGGATATTTTTATTATTTATACAAGTTAGTAAAATAATAAGTAAATTTACAGAAAATTAGTAAACAAAAGCATTAATAAAAAAAGCTTTAAACATAAAAACTAAAGGTTTTAGTTACAAAATTTAAAAATATTAACAAAAAAACCAAAAAGCTTTTTATAAATTAATATATAACATTATTTATAAAGTTAAAAAATAATCCTTTTTTAGACCATTACACAAAGAAAAGCACACATTAAAACCACCTACGTGAGAGTTGTTATAAAAACTAGCTTTTGCCTAAAACAATACTGCTACCACGCCCTATTAATCTTTACGTTTATCACAACAAATTCTAACCTCCAAAATTAAAAATTCTTCATCATCATCTTCATAATCAAAATAAGAAACATCCTGTTTATTTTTTTTTTTGTTGATATTTAAACAAAAATAAACAAAATTTAAATTTTAATAAAATTAAGTTTTTAAATACTAAAGAAGAAAAACTTGTTTAAAAGACATTTAATAGTATTAAAATGTTTATACAATTAAAGAAGAATACCCATAGAAAATAAACTATTTGTGAAAAAGAAATACATAGTTTAAAGATTTTATTTGTTAAAGGCTAAAATAGTTGTTAGGTAATTACCTCGAAAATAGGCAGAGTTTATTTTGAAATGCTATGACAACACTGTTTATATCTTAAGGGAGTGATGTGGCAACACTAGGAAATGCACTTGACAACAGGCATGGAAAATTCAGCCTTAAGTCTAGAGTCTAATAGAGTTTAAACTATAGACTAGTCGATCGTCTAGTCCATAGTCTACAGTCTAAACTATAGTATAGTCTATAGTCTACTCCATAGTCTAGTCTAGTCTATAATTTAGTCTATAGTCTACTTTATTGTCTAGTCCATAGTCTAGTCTATAGTCTAGTCTATAATCTAGTCTATAGTCTAGTCTATAATCTAGTCTATAGTCTAGTCTATAGTCTAGTCTATAGTCTAGTCTATAGTCTAGTCTATAGTCTAGTCTATAGTCTAGTCTATAGTCTAGTCTATAGTCTAGTCTATAGTCTAGTCTATAGTCTAGTCTATAGTCTAGTCTATAGTCTAGTCTATAGTCTAGTCTATAGTCTAGTCTATAGTCTAGTCTATAGTCTAGTCTATAGTCTAGTCTATAGTCTAGTCTATAGTCTAGTCTATAGTCTAGTCTATAGTCTAGTCTATAGTCTAGTCTATAGTCTAGTCTAGTCTAGTCTATAGTCAGTCTATAGTCTAGTCTATAGTCTAGTCTATAGTCTAGTCTATAGTCTAGTCTATAGTCTAGTCTATAGTCTAGTCTATAGTCTAGTCTATAGTCTAGTCTATAGTCTAGTCTATAGTCTAGTCTATAGTCTAGTCTATAGTCTAGTCTATAGTCTAGTCTATAGTCTAGTCTATAGTCTAGTCTATAGTCTAGTCTATAGTCTAGTCTATAGTCTAGTCTATAGTCTAGTCTATAGTCTAGTCTATAGTCTAGTCTATAGTCTAGTCTATAGTCTAGTCTATAGTCTAGTCTATAGTCTAGTCTATAGTCTAGTCTATAGTCTAGTCTATAGTCTAGTCTATAGTCTAGTCTATAGTCTAGTCTATAGTCTAGTCTATAGTCTAGTCTATAGTCTAGTCTATAGTCTAGTCTATAGTCTAGTCTATAGTCTAGTCTATAGTCTAGTCTATAGTCTAGTCTATAGTCTAGTCTATAGTCTAGTCTATAGTCTAGTCTATAGTCTAGTCTATAGTCTAGTCTATAGTCTAGTCTATAGTCTAGTCTATAGTCTAGTCTATAGTCTAGTCTATAGTCTAGTCTATAGTCTAGTCTATAGTCTAGTCTATAGTCTAGTCTATAGTCTAGTCTATAGTCTAGTCTATAGTCTAGTCTATAGTCTAGTCTATAGTCTAGTCTATAGTCTAGTCTATAGTCTAGTCTATAGTCTAGTCTATAGTCTAGTCTATAGTCTAGTCTATAGTCTAGTCTATAGTCTAGTCTATAGTCTAGTCTATAGTCTAGTCTATAGTCTAGTCTATAGTCTAGTCTATAGTCTAGTCTATAGTCTAGTCTATAGTCTAGTCTATA
The DNA here is from genome assembly GCF_015586225.1 of Lucilia sericata. Taxonomy (NCBI): domain Eukaryota; kingdom Metazoa; phylum Arthropoda; class Insecta; order Diptera; family Calliphoridae; genus Lucilia; species Lucilia sericata. The sequence continues at coordinate 494,058 of NW_023994148.1, read as the reverse complement.
GTCTAGTCTATAGTCTAGTCTATAGTCTAGTCTAGTCTAGTCTATAGTCTAGTCTATAGTCTAGTCTATAGTCTAGTCTATATTCTAGTCTATAGTCTAGTCTATAGTCTAGTCTAGCCTATAGTCTAGTCTATAGTCTATTCTATAGTCTATTCTATAGTCTATTCTATAGTCTAGTCTATAGTCTAGTCTATAGTCTAGTCTATAGTCTAATCTATATTCTAGTCTATAGTCTAGTCTATATTCTAGTCTATAGTCTAGTCTATAGTTTAGTCTATAGTCTAGTCTAGTCTATAGTCTAGTCTACAGTCTAGCATTTAGTCTAGCATATAGTCTAGTCTATAATCTAGTATATCTTTTAGTCTATAGTCTAGTCTATAGTCTAGTCTATAGTCTAGTCTTTAGTCTAGTCTATAGTCTAGTCTATAGTCTAGTCTATAGTCTAGTCTATAGTATAGTCTATAGTATAGTCTATAGTATAGTCTATAGTCTAGTCTATAGTCTAGTCTATAGTCTAGTCTATAGTCTAGACTATAGTCTAGTCTAGTCTAGTCTATAGTCTAGTCTATAGTCTAGTCTATAGTCTAGTCTATAGTCTAGTCTATAGTCTAGTCTAGTCTATAGTCTAGTCTAGTCTAGTCTATAGTCTAGTCTAGTCTAGTCTATAGTCTAGTCTAGTCTATAGTCTAGTCTATAGTCTAGTCTATAGTCTAGTCTATAGTCTAGTCTATAGTCTAGTCTATAGTCTAGTCTACAGTCTAGCATTTAGTCTAGCATATAGTCTAGTCTATAATCTAGTATATAGTCTACTCTATAGTCTAGTCTATAGTCTAGCCTATAGTCTAGTCTATAGTCTAGCCTATAGTCTAGTCTATAGTCAAACCTATAATCTAGTCTATAGTCTAGCCTATAGTCTAGTCAATAGTCTAGCCTATAGTCTGGTCTATAGTCTAGCCTATAGTCTGGTCTATAGTCTAGTCTAGGTTTAGGAGTTTAAGGACAAACCGTGATGCCAACCAACTGTTTTAAGGGATAAGTTAGTACTAAAACTATGAATTAGGGTTAAAAGCGGTTACGGTACAACAAAAGATCTTTAAAGATATAAATTTAAACTAATCAGTGATGCTAACTGTTTGTAAAACAAAACGAAAGCTTAGTTATTAAAAGAAAGTAAAAATTTAGGTTTTATGTTTATAGTTTAAACAAAATGAAGCAAAGCTTATTAAATACGAAAAATATTAAAAACATTTAAAGAATTATTTGTAAACAAAGAGCTAAACTATAAATTGAATAAAATGAAGGAAGGGTAAATTAAGCTCCACAATGGGATTTTAAACATGAAAGAAAAAAACTCAAACAAATTTGAATTTTTCAAAAGATCTATAAAGTTTACTATAAAAACATTTCAAAATAAACTGCCGTTTTTTAAATTTATGTTCCAATTGAATACCAGAAACTTTTAAACAAAATTTTCCATTTCTTAGATAAGTTATTTTAAAAATTCTTTAAAGAAATTCATTATAAACTAAAAATTCTTTAAATTCAATTGGAAATTCTAAACCACATAAATATTTAATGAAAAAATTTAAGTTATAATAAAAAAAAGAAAAATTATACATTACCTTGCCTGTAACATTATGACGATCTTTATTTGGTGAAATGATAACTTCATGACCTGTTTGTAAAGAACCAACCGGCGTTGACTGTTTGTTGTAGTTTAAGTGGGTGGTAGTGGTGGTGGTTGTGTTTACAATTAAAACATTTACATTTATGATTTATTTTTTTTATCAAGAAAATGATAAAGATGATGAAGAGATTTTTTTTTTTTTTTAGTTTGTCATTCAATTATTAACAACAAGAGAGCGAGATGTAGACCACAATCATTTTAATTGTCGTTTTTAAATACGTTGATGATAAAACACACACATACATGGTTCAATGTGTTTGGTTGATTTGTTTTGCAATAAAAATAAAATAAAAATAAATTTTTAATATTAGTCATTATGTTATGCGTAAGAAATAATAGAATACTATTATTGTTATAATTACTGATAAAAAATTATCATAGTTTTTTTTTTTGCTGTTATTTTTTCATTTAAAAAAATTTATATCTCAAATACAACAACACTCAGCTAGCATACGGTGTTCTAAGAAAATTATGATTTTGTTTTGCGGTTTTTTGTTTTATCTAAGATAAATAATAATTATTATAAAAATCATGGTTTTATAAAGAAAACTAAAAAAGCCATAAAATAATAAAAAATTGTTTTTCAATAAGAATTTTCCAGGGATTTAAAAAAAAATAATAAAAAGTAACTTTCATATTAAAGCCACTACACAGACCTACTGGAGGCCACCATCTGTAAATTTGGTTTTAGACTATACTGAAGACTAGACTATAGAATAGACTATAGACTAGATTATAGAATATACTATAAGCTAGACCACATACTAGACTATAGAATAGACTATTCACTAGGATGTAGATTCTAGACTGGACAACAATCTAGACTATAGAAAAAACTACAGAATAGACAAGACCATGAACTAGATCTATAAACTAGACTATTGACAAGACTATAGGCTAGACTGTAGCCTAACTATAGACAAGACTGTAGACCAGACTATAGACTAGACTATAGACAAGACTGTAGACCAGACTATAGACTGGACTATAGACTAGACTATAGACTAGACTATAGACTCGACTATAGACTAGACTATAGACTCGACTATAGACTAGACTATAGACTAGACTATAGACTCGACTATAGACTAAACTATAGACTAGACTATAGACTAGAATATAGACTAGACTATAGACTAGACTATAGACTAGACTATAGACTAGACTATAGACTAGACTATAGACTAGACTATAGACTAGACTATAGACTAGACTATAGACTAGACTATAGACTAGACTATAGACTAGTCTATAGACTAGACTATAGACTAGACTATAGATTAGACTATAGACTAGACTATAGACTAGACTATTGTCTAGACTATAGACTAGACTATTGTCTAGACCATAGACTAGACTATAGACTAGACTATAGACTAGACTATAGACTAGACTATAGACTAGACTATAGACTAGACTATAGACTAGACTATAGACTAGACTATAGACTAGACTATAGACTAGACTATAGACTAGACTATAAACTATACTATAGACTAGACTATAAACTATACTATAGACTAGACTATAGACTAGACTATATACTAGACTATATACTAGACTATTGACTAGACTATAGACTAGACTATAGACTAGACTATAGACTAGACTATAGACTAGACTATAGACTAGACTATAGACTAGACTATAGACTAGACTATAGACTAGACTATAGACTAGACTATAGACTAGACTATAGACTAGACTATAGACTAGACTATAGACTAGACTATAGACTAGACTATAGACTAGACTATAGACTAGACTATAGACTAGACTATAGACTAGACTATAGACTAGACTATAGACTAGACTATAGACTAGACTATAGACTAGACTATAGACTAGACTATAGACTAGACTATAGACTAGACTATAGACTAGACTATAGACTAGACTATAGACTAGACTATAGACTAGACTATAGACTAGACTATAGACTAGACTATAGACTAGACTATAGACTAGACTATAGACTAGACTATAGACTAGACTATAGACTAGACTATAGACTAGACTATAGACTAGACTATAGACTAGACTATAGACTAGACTATAGACTAGACTATAGACTAGACTATAGACTAGACTATAGACTAGACTATAGACTAGACTATAAACTAGACTATAGACTAGACTATAGACTAGACTACAGACTAACCTATAGACTAGACTATTTCCTAGACTATAGAGTAGACTATAGATTAAGTTATAGACTGGACTATAGACTGGATTATAGACTGGACTATAAAATAGACCACAGACTAGACTATAGACAAGACTAGACACTTTAGATTAGGCATTAGAGTAGATAACAGTCTAGATAGACTATTAACCAGATTATATACAAGATCAATTATAGGATAGCCTACAGTCTAAACTATGGACTAGTCTTATGAATAGGCTTTCCCTGAAAACAATTCTTATTAAAAATCATAAATACAAAATTTTTTGCAAATTAAAATTTTCCAAATTAAAAAAATTACAATAACAAAAATAATTATCAATCAAAAAATGATACCTTATCCGATTTATTTTTGGCTAAATGAGAAGGTGGAGCATTTTTCAAAACTTTCATTTTTTCAAGTTGTTCCTTACTCTGGTAATTTTGAACATAATTTTTGGTGAAAGACATAAAAATTAATTTAAAATAACAAATAAAATAAAACAAATTCTTTTTTAAAAAATGCCATAGTAAAACAAAACAAATTATTAATAAGTTTAAAAAAATATTAAAACACATATGGAAGAAAATAGTTAACTCATACATATTAAAATTTTTGCAATAAAACCAAAAAAAGAAAGTTTTAATTTTTTTTTAAAATTTACATTAATTTAGTTAAAAAAACTATTTTTAATTGCTTGCATTTTGCTTTTGGATAACTTGACTTGATTCAAAAGAAAAGACCTTAAAAATAAAATTGAAATTGTTAGAAAACATTTACAAACAAAAACCATAACAAAATTGGCACCTTTTTCTTGGACTATCAAAACAAAACATAAAATTTCTTCAAACATTAATTGAAATTTAAACAAACTTCTTCATTCTTTTCAACTGCAAATCCTGCAAATGCTCCAAAACTTATAAGAAAAATATTCATTCAAAACTCTTCTATATTTTCCAATTATTCATTCACCCAGATTTGTTTGTTTTAGTTAAACTAATTGAATTTTGTTGTTTTCTTTGTGTGTAAATGTTAAATTGTATCACGTTTACTGCCTACCATTGTCTTCCCTGTCCAGTCGAATTCTCCATCATCCACGTAGCCTTTACGATCGAATAAGTCTTGGAACAGTCTTCGCAGAAAATCATAATCGGGCGTTTCAAAAAAATCTAATCGCCTCACATAACGTAAATATGTGGCAAACTCTTCAGGATGACCATCACAAAGTACCTAAAAAGGGGAAAACCGAAACAGGACCATTTTTATTTGTTTCTCTAAATTATTTTTTTAAAATTCTTTATTTGACTTACCTCTATGGGTGTTGCTCGTTTAGTATCACCAATTTTTTGATATCTTTCCTTAAGTGTATCGGCCTTAAGACCTTGCCATGGCAGTGAACCTCTTAAGAAATACATGAACATGTGACCTAATGCCTCTAAATCATCACGTCTAGATTGCTCTCTGCCCATGTGTGTATTTATAGACATATATCGCGCTGTACCAGTCAATGATTTGTGTTCCCGATATGGTATATGTCTATTTGTATCTAAATCAATATATTCTTTGGCCAAACCGAAATCTGAAATTTAAAAGTTAAAAACAAATATTATAGTGTGTTGTAAACAAATTTAATTTTTAATGGTCTAGGTTATGGTATAGACGACAGACTAGTCCTTAGTATAATTGATAGACTAGCGTTTAATCTAACCTATAATAAATTTATAGTCTAAACGGCAATCTAATTTGTAGTATATTTTATTGTCTAGCCCATAGTCTAGTTTCTAGACTAGTCTAGTCTATAGTCTAGTCCATAGTCTAGTCTAGTCTAAGTCTAGTTATAGTCTAGTCTATAGTCTAGTCTATAGTCTAGTCTAGTCTATAGTCTAGTCTAGTCTATAGCCTAGTCTAGTCTATAGTCTAGTCTATAGTCTAGTCTATAGTCTAGTCTATAGTCTAGTCTATAGTAGTCTAAGTCTATAGTCTAGTCTATAGTCTAGTCTATAGTCTAGTCTATAGTCTAGTCTATAGTCTAGTCTATAGTCTAGTCTATATCTAGTCTATAGTCTAGCTATAGTCTAGTCTATAGTCGAGTCTAGTAGTCTTAGTCTATAGTCTAGTCTATAGTCTAGTCTTTAGTCTAGTCTATAGTCTAGTCTATAGTCTAGTCTATAGTCTAGTCTATAGTCTAGTCTATAGTCTAGTCTATAGTCTAGTCTATAGTCTAGTCTATAGTCTAGTCTATAGTCTAGTCTATAGTCTAGTCTATAGTCTAGTCTATAGTCTAGTCTATAGTCTAGTCTTAGTCTAGTCTATAGTCTAGTCTATAGTCTAGTCTATAGTCTAGTCTATAGTCTAGTCTAATAGTCTAGTCTATAGTCTAGTCTATAGTCTAGTCTATAGTCTAGTCTATAGTCTAGTCTATAGTCTAGTCTATAGTCTAGTCTATAGTCTAGTCTATAGTCTAGTCTATAGTCTAGTCTATAGTCTAGTCTATAGTCTAGTCTATAGTCTAGTCTATAGTCTAGTCTATAGTCTAGTCTATAGTCTAGTCTATAGTCTAGTCTATAGTCTAGTCTATAGTCTAGTCTATAGTCTAGTCTATAGTCTAGTCTATAGTCTAGTCTATAGTCTAGTCCTATAGTCTAGTCTATAGTCTAGTCTATAGTCTAGTCTATAGTCTAGTCTATAGTCTAGTCTATAGTCTAGTCTATAGTCTAGTCTATAGTCTAGTCTATAGTCTAGTCTATAGTCTAGTCTATAGTCTAGTCTATAGTCTAGTCTATAGTCTAGTCTATAGTCTAGTCTATAGTCTAGTCTATAGTCTAGTCTATAGTCTAGTCTATAGTCTAGTCTATAGTCTAGTCTATAGTCTAGTCTATAGTCTCTATAGTCTAGTCTATAGTCTAGTCTATAGTCTAGTCTATAGTCTAGTCTATAGTCTAGTCTATAGTCTAGTCTATAGTCTAGTCTATAGTCTAGTCTATAGTCTAGTCTATAGTCTAGTCTATAGTCTAGTCTATAGTCTAGTCTATAGTCTAGTCTATAGTCTAGTCTATAGTCTAGTCTATAGTCTAGTCTATAGTCTAGTCTATAGTCTAGTCTATAGTCTAGTCTATAGTCTAGTCTATAGTCTAGTCTATAGTCTAGTCTATATCTAGTCTATATAGTCTATAGTCTAGTCTATAGTCTAGTCTATAGTCTAGTCTATAGTCTAGTCTATAGTCTAGTCTATAGTCTAGTCTATAGTCTAGTCTATAGTCTAGTCTATAGTCTAGTCTATAGTCTAGTCTATAGTCTAGTCTATAGTCTAGTCTATAGTCTAGTCTATAGTCTAGTCTATAGTCTAGTCTATAGTCTAGTCTATAGTCTAGTCTATAGTCTAGTCTATAGTCTAGTCTATAGTCTAGTCTATAGTCTAGTCTATAGTCTAGTCTATAGTCTAGTCTATAGTCTAGTCTATAGTCTAGTCTATAGTCTAGTCTATAGTCTAGTCTATAGTCTAGTCTATAGTCTAGTCTATAGTCTAGTCTATAGTCTAGTCTATAGTCTAGTCTATAGTCTAGTCTATAGTCTAGTCTATAGTCTAGTCTATAGTCTAGTCTATAGTCTAGTCTAGTCTATAGTCTAGTCTATAGTCTAGTCTATAGTCTAGTCTATAGTCTAGTCTATAGTCTAGTCTATAGTCTAGTCTATAGTCTAGTCTATAGTCTAGTCTATAGTCTAGTCTATAGTCTAGTCTATAGTCTAGTCTATAGTCTAGTCTATAGTCTAGTCTATAGTCTAGTCTATAGTCTAGTCTATAGTCTAGTCTATAGTCTAGTCTATAGTCTAGTCTATAGTCTAGTCTATAGTCTAGTCTATAGTCTAGTCTATAGTCTAGTCTATAGTCCAGTCTATAGTCTAGTCTATAGTCTAACCTGATGTATAGTCTAGCTTATGCAATAAATACGTGTGGCACATTTGGAAAATATTCTCAATAACTGAATAATATCAAATAAGTGCTTTTTTAAACACTATTTTCTACATAAAATAATTAATAAAAAATCGAAACTTACCAATTATGTGGATAATTTTTTCTCGTCTCGTTGATGTTCTACCAATTAGAAAATTTTCTGGTTTAACATCTCTATAAATTAAGTGCCGACTATGAACATATTCGATCCGGTGGAGCTATAGTTTTTAATTTTTTATTTAAATTAAAATTTTTTGTTAAAAAAAGAATAAAATATTAGTATTTGGAAATAAATATTAAATATAAACATGCTGAATATGTTTTGGAAACAAAGGAATAGGGTAAGGAGGGAGATTTTTTAAAATAATTTATAGTTGCTTTAAGGTAAAAACGATTTTCTTTTAAAAAACAAAATTTTAAAACAACAGTGTCTCAACTAGCGCAGTATATTTTTATTATAATTTAAATGTTTATTATAATTTTTATTTTATCTTTTAGCAATAAATGATTTGATTATAGTTTTAGCTAAACTATTTTATTGAGAAAAAGCTTTTTTTAAGATTTAATGAAATAACAAACAAAATAAATAAAAATAATTCAAAATAATTAAGAAAATTATAAAGAAAAATAGGTTCTATGGTTTGAAGAAAAAAACATGCTTTTTTTATAAAATTGTTTCAAAAATTAAAACAACTGAAATAAAATTAAATAAATTTTAGATAAAATATCTAACTAAATGATTTTTATATAAATTAAAGCTAAATAATGCTAAATATGAAAAGAGTTTTTGAAGAAAATGTGAACAAATTTTTCCATGAAATAGAAAATTATATAAAAACAACCTTAAACCTTAATTAATTTAAGTAAATGAAATAAATGTTTGGTTTAGTTTAAAAAAAAAAACATATGAATTAATTTTTAGTAAATTATAAGAAATGACAGCAAAGTAAAAAATGGTGGCCTAGGCTAAATGTAATAGGGTTAACAACGTTTTGTTGATTTGTTTAAAATGCGGGATTGTCATTTGTTTTTTTTGAAAAGTTTTAATGTAAATTGTGTTTTGTATGTTGAATTTTTTTAAAGGTGTGGAATTTAACTTTTCAGTTATTTTATATATTTGGTGGTTTTATTGTTTTTTTTTTTTTGGTGGATTTTTTTTTTTGTTTTTGTTGGGTACTTACTAATTGTATTGCTATCAGTAGTACTGTCTTCAAAGTGAAACGTCTGCCGCAAATATCAAATAAATCTTCAAGTGATGGACCGAGCAATTCCATTACAAGAGCATTGTACTTGCCGCATGGGCCGAAGTAATATACTTCGGGTACACCTTCTGCTACAATAACAAAAACAATAACAACAACAATTGTAAAATATATGTGAACAAAATATTAACATATTTAAATTATTTTTTAAAAGAAAATATTTTTTGAAATGTTTTGGAATAAAAACAAATTTTCCATTTAAAAAATAAATAGAGAGAAAAAGCAGCAAAATTTTTTTTTTATTTTTTTTTTTTTTGAAATGAGGTTATGTTTTTGTTTAAATTTTTAAACAAATTCCATTGTTGTTGTTTTTGTCAAGGTTTGTAATCAAGAGCAGTTATGTTTTATATATTTGTATTTAAATTAAAGTTATTAATTAAATATTTATGAAAAGGCAGTCGGTTTTTTTTAAAAACCAGGTTAGTGCTTTAAGATGTAAAAAAAAAACTTAAATTGTTGTTTGTCACCTATTGTTTTACCACCCAAAAATTTCATTTTTTTATAAAAATTTATAATATTTTACATTAATTAGTTTTTCTTATAGAAATTCTCTTTGCATATTTGAAAAAATGGAAGTCAAATGCTGTATTTTGTTTTTAATAAGAAAAATAATAGTTATTAAATATTTACATAACAAATAAAATCAGTTTTATTAAAGTTAAAAAAAAATTGTATGCTTTGCTAAACGGAAATGTGAGAAAGGCCATAAATATAATACAAAATAATTTTAATTTACACATGTTTTTACAACTTAATTTACTACAGTTTTTATTTTACACGAGATGGCATCACTGCTAGTAATACACAGTGCATGAGTAAAGAGAATTGTTATCATTTCACAATGAGTTACAACTCTTAGCAGTAGAATTTTCATAAAACTCATAAAAATCTATAATTTCTAAAAAAGAATTAAAGTTTTGAATTAAAAGTTTAAAATTAAACTCCCGTAAAATTGTCAAATCTTCAACAATTCCATACAAATTATATACATATTAACAATGTTCCCTCCCTTCCACATTTTCCGTTTACTTTTTGTTTTGCAAAACCTACTTTGGTTAATATTTAACTAAAACTAATTGAACTAAAAAAGAAAAATAATAGAAGATATGTTTTTTTTAATTTTTGGTTAGTATTAAAATTTTTTAAAATATTCTTATTTAAAAAATTAGAATTCTCTATATTCATACATTGTTTATTAACTTTCTAGGGTAAAAAAATTATACAATAATCATTAATATTTTGAAAAGACATAAAAAACATGCACGTAAAAATCACTTTTTTTCGTTTTCTTTTAAAAATATATTTAATTTGCATATTAATTTGTCTATTCAATAAACAATTGTATAATTATAATTCGATAAACATTATCGAAGATGACAACATACTATGAACATTAAGGATATTCAAAAAGCGAGGTTTTAGAAAAAATTCCTTAACTAAAGTCTTGTCTATAGTACAATCTTTAGGTAAGTATACTCCACAATCTAGACCACAGTCCAATATGCAATCTAGTCTAGTAGTCTAGTCTATAGTCTAGTCTATAGTCTAGTCTATAGTCTAGTCTATAGTCTAGTCTATAGTCTAGTCTATAGTCTAGTCTATAGTCTAGTCTATAGTCTAGTCTATAGTCTAGTCTATAGTCTAGTCTATAGTCTAGTCTATAGTCTAGTCTATAGTCTAGTCTATAGTCTAGTCTATAGTCTAGTCTATAGTCTAGTCTATAGTCTAGTCTATAGTCTAGTCTATAGTCTAGTCTATAGTCTAGTCTATAGTCTAGTCTATAGTCTAGTCTATAGTCTAGTCTATAGTCTAGTCTAGTCTAGTCTATAGTCTAGTCTATAGTCTATTCTATAGTCTAGTCTACAGTCTAGTCTATAGTCTAGTCTACAGTCTAGTCTATAGTCTAGTCTATAGTATAGTCTATAGTCTAGTCTATAGTCTAGTCTAGTCTATAGTCTAGTCTAGTCTATAGTCTATAGTCTAGTCTAGTCTAGTCTATAGTCTAGTCTAGTCTATAGTATAGTCTATAGTCTAGTCTATAGTCTAGTCTATAGTCTAGTCTATAGTCTAGTCTAGTCTACAGTCTAGTCTATAGTCTAGTCTACAGTCTAGTCTATAGTCTAGTCTACAGTCTAGTCTATAGTCTAGTCTAGTCTATAGTCTAGTCAAGTCTATAGTCTAGTCTATAGTCTAGTCTAGTCTAGTCTATAGTCTAGTCTATAGTCTAGTCTATAGTCTAGTCTATAGTCTAGTCTATAGTCTAGTCTATAGTCTAGTCTATAGTCTAGTCTATAGTCTAGTCTATAGTCTAGTCTATAGTCTAGTCTATAGTCTAGTCTATAGTCTAGTCTATAGTCTAGTCTATAGTCTAGTCTATAGTCTAGTCTATAGTCTAGTCTATAGTCTAGTCTATAGTCGAGTCTATAGTCTAGTCTATAGTCTAGTCAAAAAGTCTATTCAAAAAGTCTAGTCTATAGTCTAATATATAGTGTAGTCTATAGTCTAGTCCATAGTCTAGTCTATAGTCTAGTCTATAGTCTATTCTATAGTCTAGTCTATAGTCTAGTCTATAGTCTAGTCTGTAGTCTAGTCAGTAGTCTAGTCTATAGTCCAGTCTATAGTTTAGTCTATAGTATAGTCTATAGTCAAGTCGATAGTCTAGTCTATAGTCAAGTCCATAGTCTAGTCTATAATCTAGTCTATGGTCTAGTCTATAATGTAATGTATAGTTTGCGTATTAGTCTAGCAAAGTTCATAGACTAGTCTATAGTATAAGCTATGTTTTAGCCTACAGTCTAGTCTGGACCCTAGTACAGTATATTTTTCGTAAAAATCTTTATATAACGTTTAAATTTGAAATAAAAAAAAAAAAAATATTGTTTATAACTTTTTCATTTAATGGGTTAATAAATAGTTTCTTATCCAGTTTAAAAAAATTTATAAAATAACTAAATATTTAATTTTAACTACAACTACTAAATTTTGTTTTATTAAAAAAAAACTAAATGTTAAAATTTAAAAAGATTTTGTTTAAAAAACAAAAATAATACAGATAGAGAGACAGAGACAGTGGTAGGAGAAATAGAAAAAAATTTTACAAATTTATTTTGAATTATTTTTATTTATTATGCTTTTAATAATTTGCAGTTGAGACACTTTTTTTTCATTTGATAAATAAGGAACTCAAAAAACTTATATTTTTTAACGAAAAAATAATATTATTTTCTTTTTTTATAAATAAACAATAAAATCATAAATTTCTAAAAGAAATTATTAATAAACTTAGTGTTAAAATTCAAATAAAAACGTAGACATTTAAACACGACTTTTTTTAATAATTTTTTAGGTTATAACTTGAAAGAGGGGAGTTTTGTTGTTGTTGTTTTTTTTTTTTTTAATTTATAATGATTAAATTGTCAAAACTTACAAGTTGCTTTGCAATCATCAGTACAGTCTTAAGTGAAAATTTACGGTTGCAAATATTGAAGAGATCTTCTAAAGACAGTCCCAATAATTCTAATACCATGGCATTGTAACGGCCACCACATGTGCCCAAATGATAAACACGCGGAATACCCTCTGGACAATTATCTGTATATTTTAATGATGTTGTTGGGGGTGGATTTGGTTCGGTTTGGTTGGGTTGTTTGGTTGATTATCCAATTGGTAATATAATAAATATACACACACACATTTAGTTTTTTAACATAAATTTACACACAATATACAATAATTGTTTAATCAGCATTTGTTTGTTTTGTTTATTATTATTTTAATTTGCATTTAGTAGTAGTAGTTTTTAATATTAATAATTAATTTAATTAAAACATAAACAATAAATTGTGAGTGTGTGTGTGTGCATGTGTAATATATTGAGAGAGGAATGGACAGAGAGAGATAGAGCGAATGTGTGGGAGAGAGCGATTTAAATTACATATTTAAACATATGTTTTTGTTTACATCATTATTATCATTATCGTCATCATCATCATCATTATTATTATAGTCATCATCATCATTATTATAATATTCATTTCATTCATTATTTGTTTTATTAATTTTGTTTATTTTTTGTTGTCGTTGTTGTAGCATTTGTTTACAAATAAAAACAAATAGTAACAATATGTTCGCATTATTTGTTTATGAATATATTTTGACAGATCGATCGTTGTTTGTTGACAGATTTAATTGTTGATCGTTGATTTTGTGATAGGGTAATAGAGATAGAGAGGGCAACAGAGATTCATAGGTTGATTGGGTGGATTGTTGTTTTTGTAGTTGTTGGTTGATTGTGATAGGTGTCAAATAAAAACAATATGAATGATAATTTGATGAGTAATCAAAATAAATACAATAATAATAATAATTTTATTGTTGTTGTTTTTACTACTTTATATAAATATTAAATTAGTTTTCTTTTATATAAATCATATATTTTCAATGACGTTCACAATAATAACAATAAAGTGTTCGTGATAGAAGAATACTATAAACATAAGAGTGAGCGCAGAACTAAAGGCAAGTATTGGTTTATACAATTTTGTATTAAATAAAAAATCAATATAGTCCAGCCAGTCAATAGTATAATCTATAGTTTAATGTATAGTCTAGTTTATATTTTGGTCTACAGTCTGTCTACAGTCTAGACTACACCAGTATTCTCTAATCTATGGTCCAGTCATAGTCCAGCTATAGTTTGGTATAAAGTTTAGTCTATAGTGTCTAGTCTATAGTCTATTCTATAGTTAAGCCTATAGTCTAGTCTATAGTATAGTCTATAGTATAGTCTATAGTATAGTCTATAGTATAGTCTATAGTATAGTCTATAGTCTAGTCTAGTCTAGCTAGTAGTCTAGTCTATAGTCTAGTCTATAGTCTAGTCTATAGTCTAGTCTATAGTCTAGTCTATAGTCTAGTCTATAGTCTAGTCTATAGTCTAGTCTATAGTCTAGTCTATAGTCTAGTCTATAGTCTAGTCTATAGTCTAGTCTATAGTCTAGTCTATAGTCTAGGTCTATAGTCTAGTCTATAGTCTAGTCTATAGTCTGGTCTATAGTCTAGTCTATAGTCTAGTCTATAGTCTAGTCTATAGTCTAGTCTATAGTCCAGTCTATAGTCTAGTCTATAGTCTAGTCTATAGTCTAGTCTATAGTCTAGTCTATAGTCTAGTCTATAGTCTAGTCTATAGTCTAGTCTATAGTCTAGTCTATAGTCTAGTCTATAGTCTAGTCTATAGTCTAGTCTATAGTCTAGTCTATAGTCTAGTCTATAGTCTAGTCTATAGTCTAGTCTATAGTCTAGTCTATAGTCTAGTCTATAGTCTAGTCTAGTCTATAGTCTAGTCTATAGTCTAGTCTATAGTCTAGTCTATAGTCTAGTCTATAGTCTAGTCTATAGTCTAGTCTATAGTCTAGTCTATAGTCTAGTCTATAGTCTAGTCTATAGTCTAGTCTATAGTCTAGTCTATAGTCTAGTCTATAGTCTAGTCTATAGTCTAGTCTATAGTCTAGTCTATAGTCTAGTTTATAGTCTATAGTCTAGTCTATAGTCTAGTCTATAGTCTAGTCTATAGTCTAGTCTATAGTCTAGTCTATAGTCTAGTCTATAGTCTAGTCTATAGTCTAGTCTATAGTCTAGTCTATAGTCTAGTCTATAGTCTAGTCTATAGTCTAGTCTATAGTCTAGTCTATAGTCTAGTCTATAGTCTAGTCTATAGTCTAGTCTATAGTCTAGTCTATAGTCTAGTCTATAGTCTAGTCTATAGTCTAGTCTATAGTCTAGTCTATAGTCTAGTCTATAGTCTAGTCTATAGTCTAGTCTATAGTCTAGTCTATAGTCTAGTAGTCTAGTCTATAGTCTAGTCTATAGTCTAGTCTATAGTCTAGTCTATAGTCTAGTCTATAGTCTAGTCTATAGTCTAGTCTATAGTCTAGTCTATAGTCTAGTCTATAGTCTAGTCTATAGTCTAGTCTATAGTCTAGTCTATAATCTAGTCTATAGTCTAGTCTTTAGTCTAGTCTATAGTCTAGTCTATAGTCTAGTCTATAGTCTAGTCTATAGTCTAGTCTATAGTCTAGTCTATAGTCTAGTCTATAGTCTAGTCTATAGTCTAGTCTATAGTCTAGTCTATAGTCAAGTCTATAGTCTAGTCTATAGTCTAGTCTATAGTCTAGTCTATAGTCTAGTCTATAGTCTAGTCTATAGTCTAGTCTATAGTCTAGTCTAAAGTCTAGTCTATAGTCTAGTCTATAGTCTAGTCTATAGTCTAGTCTATAGTCTAGTCTATAGTCTAGTCTATAGTCTAGTCTATAGACTAGACTATAGACTAGACTATAGTCTAGTCTATAGTCTAGTCTATAGTCTAGTCTATAGTCTAGTCTATAGTCTAGTCTATAGTCTAGTCTATAGTCTAGTCTATAGTCTAGTCTATAGTCTAGTCTATAGTCTAGTCTATAGTCTAGTCTATAGTCTAGTCTATAGTCTAGTCTATAGTCTAGTCTATAGTCTAGTCTATAGTCTAGTCTATAGTCTAGTCTATAGTCTATAGTCTAGTCTATAGTCTAGTCTATAGTCTAGTCTATAGTCTAGTCTATAGTCTATAGTCTAGTCTATAGTCTAGTCTAGTCTATAGTCTAGTCTATAGTCTAGTCTATAGTCTAGTCTATAGTCTAGCCTTCTCTTTACTTCAATCTGTAATTAATTCAGTCAGCGATCTTGTCTAGTCTATGAATTTATTCTGTGCTCAACCTTTATTATTTTTTTAAGTCCACTTAATGTTATTATTGTATTTTGCTTTTTTAAACTATAGTTAAATAACATAATTCTAACAACAAAAAATTACAACAATTAATTTATAATAATAAATATTATTTTAATCAATTAAAAAAAAGTTATAAAAATTACATTTTAATTTTAATACATTTAAAAAGGGGGAATATTAATAAAAAAAGAAATATAGAGCACCGACCTCCGTATAATAAATATGCTAGAGAAAATCTTTATAAAAATATTATTTTGTTTCTTTTTTTTCATTGTAATTATTTCCTATATAGAAAATTGTCAGCATAATTTGTTTTATTAGCAAAAGAAATGGATTTTTTTTTGTAAACATTTCATTTTTTTTATATATTTTGATTTAACAAAGGTGGTAACGGTGCAATTCGAAAAAAAAAATTATAATAATAATAAAAAGAGGGATAATTATTATTTGTTTTTTGTTTGTTTTTATTACGTCAACAAATTCAAGCTAAAGATAATATTATTTTTTATTTAGTTATTTTTTTCTTTGAAAAAAAAAAAAAGTAGTTAGTAACGTATGTTATAAAACGATTTTTTTACACACACACAATAAAAATATTAAATGAATATACATAATAATTTAGCCATACATACATATAAATATATTTATAGAAATGTAGGTTCTTTTTTAAATTAAAAAAAGCATTGTCAAGGATTAGAATACACAAAAGGACAAGGTTGTAAAGGATTATTAGATTCTTCTTTTCTTACTTTTTATACTTTTCTAAACGTTTTTTTCTCTTTTTTTCATTATTATGATAAGAAAGGTTCAATTTATTGTTGTTGGTTTTTGTTGTTGTCATTAGAGGTTACAGGGTTATAACAAGTACAACAAAAACAATAGAATAGTAGAAAAGTGTGTATAAGGTTGTTTGAAGAGAGCAGGAGTGGAGGAGGGGGGTTTTGAAGAGTAAAAGCAATACAAGTTTATATCCTTCTTAATGTGTAAATATGCTTGAGCCTGACAGTAGGAGGCTGTCAATATAAATGTCAATTGTTTTGTTTGTGAAAACAGTGATGCTAAGATTTTGCATTTGAAAAAACGGCTAGAGAGTAATAATTTTATTTCTTTACAGTTTTTTGTAGATTAATTCTATGTTTTTCTATAAATTAACTGTTATACACATATTTTTCAATAGAAAAATCTTTTATATACAAAATTTTCTATAAACAAAAATATTATACACAAAGTTTTCTATAAAAAAAACTGTTATACACAAAATTTTCTACAGAAAAACGGTGTTTAAGCTGATTTTACTACAGAAAAATGTTATACATTTTTTCTTTATGTTATACTGTTATACTGAATTTTTTATGTAGCCAAAAATTGTTGTACACAAAAAATTTCATTAACAATAGTTATACAAAATTGTTTGATAGAAAAATACTGTTATAGTCAAGTTTTTCTAATGAATGAACTATTATACTCAAGCTTTTCTACTGAAAGAACTATTATACAAAAAATATTTATTAGAAAAAACTGTTATACGTAAGTTATTCTACAGAAAAAAACAGTTATACAAAATTTTTTCTATAAAAAATTGTTATACTTAAATTTTTCTACAGAAAAAAAAACGTTATAGAAATATCTATTGCAAATATCTTATACTGTTATACACAAATTATCACGTAAAAAAACTGTTATACACAAGTTTTTCTATAAGAAAATATGTTATACACTATGCTTTCTAGAAAAAAGCTAGAATTTTTCTATAGGACATCTTTTATACACAATTTTTCTATAGATAATAGTGTTAGAAATAATTTTTTTTATAAAAAGTGTGTTATGCATAATTTCTTCTATAGAAAAATGTGTTATACAAACATTTTTCTATAGAACAATGTGTTATACCCAAATTTTTCTATAGAAAAATGTGTTATACCCAATTTTTCTATAGGAAATAGTGTTATACACAATTTTTTCTACAGAAAATAGTGTATACATACATTTTTATATAGAAAAATGTGTTATACATAAATTTTTCTATAGAAAAATGAGTTATAAACAAAATTTTCTATAGAGAAATGTGTATTACACAAATTTTTTTGTAGAAAAATTTTGTGGTCACTCTATAGAAAAAATTTTTATACATAACTTTTTCTATAGAAAAATATGTTATACATACATTTTTCTGTAGAAAAATGTGTTATAAACAAAATTTTCTATAGAAAAGTGTGTTATAAACGAAATTTTCTATAGAGAAATGTCTTATACACAATTTTTTCTATAGAACAATGAGTTATACCCAAATTTTTTTTTATAGAAAAATGTGTAATATAAAAAATTTGTTATATAAATAATTTTTTACCGAAAAATGTGTTATACAGAAATTTTTTATAGACAAAACTGTTATACTCAAAATTTCTATAGGAAAAACTGTACTACTCAAGGCTTCCTATAGGAAATTCTGCAGAAAAAAACTGTTTGTATAGAAAAATGTGTTAATAATTAGAGTATAACAGTTTTTCTTATAGAAAAACTGCCGAAAGTTAATTTTGGTTTAAGTGTGTTTTACACTGAAAAGTTGTTTTTTGTC
The DNA here is from genome assembly GCF_015586225.1 of Lucilia sericata. NCBI lineage: Eukaryota > Metazoa > Arthropoda > Insecta > Diptera > Calliphoridae > Lucilia > Lucilia sericata. The sequence goes on along the minus strand of NW_023994148.1, from coordinate 475,657 downwards.
AAAATGCTCCTGGAAAGCAACAAGATCAAAAAAGTGAAGGATCGTCTTAAACTTCTTTAAAAACTGGTGTAAAAGACCAGATTTTTCATTTAATTATATTTTTGGATGACGTTTTTTAGACGCTCTTAAGTGTTAAATGGTTAAAATAATTTGACAGTTTTGGTTTTTGTATTTTCATTAAAATGTTGGAGGAAATGCAAGAAAAAGTTAAAACACTTCATTGTCCTTTAAAAACGCTGCATTTGTTTAAAAATAACTAAATTAACCACATTGTTTTAGAGTACTATTGTTATTTACCAGCAGTGCTATCATTTTAAAGTGATTGGCACTAGTTAAAGCAATTTTTAACGCAAGACTGGCCAGATGTGGGTTTTTTAACAGTAGCAGGATGTTTCAATTTTTAATAAATTTAAGGGAAAGTAAAAGAAAATAGCTTTAAAGCTTACAATAACACTTTAATGTAAATAATAATATTTAACGAACCTAATAATAAACCTTAAGATATAAACTTTACTATTTATTGCTTTTACTCTATTTTTTTCTAAACTTTAAAAAAAAAACTATTTCCATTTGTTAGGGATTATTAACAATTTTCATAAATTAAAATTATTTAAAGCATTTAATAAAACTTTTAAAGGGCTAATAAGTAATTTAAACAAAAACAAACAAAAAAATATAAAAATTGTATATAATTATTGTTTTAAAATAAATAAACTAATAACAAAAAAATACATAAGTTATACATAAAATAAATAACATAAATACATAAAAATATATATATGATATTAAAACAGATAAAAAAAAAGGAAATTGTTTAAACTTACCATGTGATCCTAATAGTTTATAAAACCTATACTCTAAGTGTAGTTGGGGAGCCTTTGACTTCATAGGCTCCATTTTTATTGCTACATGTTCATTGTTGTACAGATTTTTGCCTAAAAAAAGAAGAAAATTACAAATAAATATTTTTTAAATTTGAAAAACATTTATAAAAATTTAAAAAACAACATAATTTTCGACAACCCAGTCGGTCGCTGTTCATTCATTACAAAAAAAAAACAAAACATTTCCATTACTTTCACTAGGAAGAACATGCTTTTTTCTCATCACAAAATTTTTGTTTTGTAATTTCTTCATACCTGCTGGAGTGGTATTTCTATTGGACGAAGTGTAGTTAGAAGGAGTAGTAGTAGGAGGAGAAAAAAAGCACATACGACGACCTGTTGAATAATTTGTTAGATTTTTATATATTTTATATAAAAAACATAATTTATTTCTAAAATAAAATGATTTCTTTACATTTTAAACAAACATCGGATATAACAAAACACCTTGTGTTATTGCTTTAGGGTAAAAATTTATGAAACATACATTTTTTGTTATGACACACAGTGCTTTTTCTGATAAGAAAATAAAAATTGTTTGAATGTCGCAAGAACATTTAATATTTATTAATCAATAACCAAGAACACCCACTCAAATTTTAGCAATTCTTTTTTTACAGTTATGTTTAAATGGGGAAAACACGCTCACACTACATAATAATCTAAAAATATATTAGATATGAGGAAAAACAACAAAATTTTGTGTATTTTTAAATTTTGGAAATGATGTCAAAGAGATGCGTTTGTGCTGTATTTTTTTATTAGTCTATTAAAATTTATATGTTCTATGACAGACAAGACCTATTTTTTAAACTTTAAAAGTAATTTGTATTCAACAATTTATTTCGGTGATATTTTTAATTACTTGCTAATGCGAATCTTTTGAAACATATGGCAACTCGTTAGTAGTATTATTGAATAGAGAGCAAAAGTTGCGATATAGTGTGAAATGTGGCAACGTGCTAAAACCGTTATTTATATAAGTGAATTAATGTTGTCAATTTAGCTGTGATTGAAAATTTCTGCAATGCAGGGATTCTTTACATTTTACGAATTTTGAAAGTTATAATATACAGACTAAACACACTACTATAGACTAGACTATTGTCTAGATTACACACAAGTCAATAGACCAGACTATAAATTAGACTATAGACCAGACTATAGACTAGACTATAGACTAGACTATAGACTAGACTATAGACTAGACTATAGACTAGACTATAGACTAGACTATAGACTAGACTATAGACTAGACTATAGACTAGACTATAGACTAGACTATAGACTAGACTATAGACTACAGACTAGACTAAAAACTATAGACTAGACTAGACTAGACTATAAACTATAGACTAGACTATAGACAAGACTATAGACTAGACTAGACTATAGACTAGACTATTGACTAGACTATTGACTAGACTATAGACTAGACTATAGACTAGAGACTAGACTAGAGACTAGACTAGAGACTAGACTGGAGACTAGACTAGACTATAGACTAGACTATAGACTAGACTATAGACTAGACTATAGACTAGACTATAGACTAGACTATAGACTAGACTATAGACTAGACTATAGACTAGACTATAGACTAGACTATAGACTAGACTATAGACTAGACTATAGACTAGACTATAGACTAGACTATAGACTAGACTATAGACTAGACTATAGACTAGACTATAGACTAGACTGTAGGCTAGACTATAGACTAGACTACAGACTAGACTGTAGGCTAGACTATAGACTAGACTAGAGACTAGACTAGAGACTAGACTAGAGACTAGACTGAAGACTAGACTGGAGACTAGACTACACTATAGACTAAACTATAGACTAAACTATAGACTAGACTATAGACTAGACTATAGACTAGACTATAGACTAGACTATAGACTAGACTATACTATAGACTAGACTATAGACTAGACTATAGACTAGCCTATAGACTAGACTATAGACTAGACTATAGACTAGACTATAGACTAGACTGTAGACTAGACTATAGACTAGACTATAGACTAGACTATAGACTAGACTATAGACTAGACTATAGACTAGACTATAGACTAGACTATAGACTAGACTATAGACTAGACTATAGACTAGACTATAGACTAGACTATAGACTAGACTATAGACTAGACTATAGACTAGACTATAGACTAGACTATAGACTAGACTATAGACTAGACTATAGACTAGACTATAGACTAGACTATAGACTAGACTATAGACTAGACTATAGACTAGACTATAGACTAGACTATAGACTAGACTATAGACTAGACTATAGACTAGACTATAGACTAGACTATAGACTAGACTATAGACTAGTAGACTATAGACTAGACTATAGACTAGACTATAGACTAGACTATAGACTAGACTATAGACTAGACTATAGACTAGACTATAGACTAGACTAGACTATAGACTAGACTATAGACTAGACTATAGACTAGACTATAGACTAGACTATAGACTAGACTATAGACTAGACTATAGACTAGACTATAGACTAGACCAGACAGACCAGACTATTCACTATAAACAAGACTATAGGACAGCCTTAAGTCTAGACTATATACTAGACCATTTAAACAAGTCAACAAAGAGTTAATCACTAAATTTCTATAAACGTTGATAAGTAAATGTTTTGTTAAATGATTTACTTCATGACGAACATGATAATTCCTTCTTTTTTTTAAACATGGGCTGATATAAAGATATTTATTTATAATTATAAAAACATAACTCACCTAAACGCAATTCTCCAAAATTACCACAGCCAATTTTTTTACCGACACGAAAATTTGGTCCGACCATAAGAACCCCCGTGGAGGTGCTTACAGATTGGCGGGCGGAATACATATTGCCGGAACTGACTGCGTTACGTGCGGTAGCTGATGCGCTAGCTCCGCCACCGCCTCCTCCACCGCCGCCTCCACCACCGCCTCCTGATGTACCAGCAGGCTGTGTTCCACCACCACTGTAAATAATAAAAAAAATAAATATTGTTAATAAGAATTTATTAAAACAACAAAAAAGTATACATAAATTATAAAAAGCTTATGTATAAGGAAATTGTACAAAATTTTACTAATAATCTGGTGGATTTGGTTTATTCCCTTTTCTGTTCAATTACCAATATCTTTTTAGTTTATTAAACAATTTTGGTGGCATATTATTATTATTTTTTTTTTTTTTATTTATGATTTGAGTTTAAAAGTTCTTTAAAAATATAAACAATGATGGAATGTATATTTTATTACACTTTTGTCAAAATATTGTTTAAAATACAAACTTTTTTAATGATAACAATTCGTTATCATTGTATAATAATTCTTGTTGCAACATCCAAAGTAAAAGTATTAATAAATTTTTAAAAACAATTAAAAAAATAATGTAAAAGAAATAATTTATGTTAATTTTAAAATGTCAAAAGTAATTTATTTCCCAAAAAAAAAGTGATGATAAAAATGTTATAAAAAGAAAATTTGAAAATTTTATGATGTTCTTTGTTTCAATATTTTTTTAAATACCCTACATTAAGTAGTAATTATAGAGACTTTAGACTATGGATTGGTTTATAGACTAGACTGGTTAATACACTGAAATGTAGAACATGTAGAAGAACAACAAAGAATCTGTAATTACATACATTTAAAATATTAGATTTACCACAAATTGATATAAAAATCGCAAAAAAAAACCCTCAGAGTGGCCACTACTTGCATAAAAATATAACCATTCAAAAAAATTCAATATGGCAACACATTCACAATGAAATGATAACAAGACACAAAAAGAACATAAACAATGATGACAATTGTTTTAAAAAACCCAGATAATAAACCTAAAAACTAAAATTTTATATGGAAAAATCTTTAAATAATAAAACCTTAACAATTTAATGGAATTTTTTAAACATTTTTCTTAGAAATGTATGAATATTTCATTGAATAAAGAAATCTTTTTAAAATAATAACTTAAATCATATTTTCTATTTAAAAAATTTAATTTTAATTAAGCTACTAAACAATATAATAAATATTAGTATTTAGAATATAAATAAAAAGTAAGATAGAACAAAAAAATATCAACTTAAAACCTGCATTCCTATAATGTTTGTAATAAGAGTTTTAGCGGCCACAAAACACAACACTTAAATCTAGTTCAATGTCATTTCAAATAAATAATAAAAAAAACTAAACACTCAATCAAACAATTACTAGAAAAAAACAAAATATGTATAATTTATTTATTACTGTATAGTTTAAAGCAGTAGTTGCACTTCTAAAGTGCTGGCAAACAAAATGCAAAAAATAAAACAAAAAAATTAAAAAAAAAATCATCATCATGCCATGAATGCAGTGTTGTGTCGTCAGTCATGTTGTCAATACAATTACTACAACAACAAATTCTTATTTCTCACTGCGTCCGTCCGTCCAGTCATCCGTTTGTTATTTAGTTTTCATTTTCATTGAATATTTAGACGTCGTCAGTTTTTATTGCTGCTTTTTTTTAAAGTCAATCAAAAATTTACAATTTTATTCATATTTTTGTTTTGTTATTTTATATTGCTATTATTGTTGCTGTTGTGTTATTGTAAATACCGCCTTTTTTATATTTGCATGTGTGCAAATATAAAACTACTAGTAATAGTTTTGCTTAAAATGTTGACAACCTGAGTAATTATTTGCTTTAATAACCTAGTTTTTCATAAAATATATTAAATTGTCAGAAATTTTATTATTTTTA